>NC_139667.1:220171-238724 GCF_951799395.1 Argentina silus
GGCGGGGCCTGTGTCCTGGGTCAACCCTCTGGGCGTCTACGACTCCTCCACCGCCCTCTGGCTGCAGGGGCGGGGCCAGGGGGAGCAGGGGCGGGGCCAGGGGGAGCAGGGGCGGGGTCAGGTGGAGCAGGGGCGGGGCCAGGTGGAGCAGGGGCGGGGCCAGGTGGAGGTGAAGGCTGATAGGGTGGAGGACTTCAACAGGAGGCTGAGAGAAAACCCCACAGACACACAACTGTGGATGGACTTCATCCACTACCAGGTAACCAAACCAAACCACACACACACACACACACACACACACACACACACACACACACACACACACACACACACACACACACACACACACACACACACACACACACACACACACACACACCACACACACACACACACACACACACACACAAACACACCACACACACACATATACACACCACACGTACACACCACACACACACACACACACACACACACAAACACAAACCCACACACACACACACCACACACACACATATACACACCACACGTACACACCACACACACACACACACATACGCACACACACACACACACCAAGCACACACACACACAGACACACACACACACACACACACACACAAACACGCTGAAACATCCCCTACCCTTCTCTACTCTCCTCCCCTCAATGTGATGCTGTTTAACTCCTCCCCCCTCCTCCAGGACGTGGCGTCGGGTGCGGGCCTGGCGTGGGGGGAGGCGGAGCCTGACGGCCGGTCGGTGAAGGCGGTGGCGGAGAGGAAGCTGTCCATCCTGGAGAGGGCGCTGGAGAGCAACCCGGGCTGCGTGGTGCTGCAGCTGGAACGTCTGCGCCTGGGGGGGGCGCTGTGGGAGCCCCCCGCCCTGCTGAGGGAGTGGCGCGGCCTGCTGTTCCTGCACCCCAACAGCGCCCCCCTGTGGAGGCACTTCCTGCTCTTCTCCCAGAGCCACTTCAGCAACTTCACCGTGTCAAAGGTCAGCGCCGCTTATGGGAGGAGTCTGACCACGCTGGGGGCGGTGCTGGACGGGTCCATGCTGTCCCACCCGGCCCGGCCTGGCACCGAGGAGGAGATGCTGGGTAACACACTACTACACACTACACACACACACTACCACACACTACACACACACACTACCACACACTACTACACACTACACACACACACACACACACTACCACACACTACTACACACTACTACACACACACACACTACTACACACACACACACACACTACTACACACTACTACACACTACACACACTACCACACACTACTACACACTACACACACACACACACACACACACACACACACACACACTACCACACACCACACACTACCACACACTACTACACACTACACACACACACATACACCACTACACACTACCACACACTACCACACACTAGTACACACTACAAACTACCACACTACACTACTACACTACTACACTACACTACTAAACTACACTACTACACTACACTACTACACTACTACACCACTACACTACACTACTACACTACACTACACCACTACACCACTACACTACACCACTACACTACACTACTAAACTACACTACTACACCACTACACTACTACACTACACTACTACACTACTACACTACACCACTACACTACACTACTAAACTACACTACTACACCACTACACTACACCACTACACTACTACACTACACTACTACACTACACTACACTACTACACTACTACACTACACTACACTACACTACACTACACTACTACACTACACCACTACACTACACTACTAAACTACACTACTACACTACACTACACTACACTACACTACTACACTACTACACTACACTACTACACTACACTACTACACTACTACACTACACTACACTACTACACTACACTACTACACTACACTACTACACTACTACACTACACTACACTACTACACTACACTACTACACTACACTACTACACTACTACACTACACTACACTACTACACTACACTACTACACTACACTACACTACACTACTACACTTCACTACACTACTACACTACACTACTACACTACTACACTACACTACTACACTACACTACTACACTACTACACTACACTACACTACTACACTACTACACTACACTACTACACTACACTACACTACACTACACTACACTACACTACTACACTACACTACACTACTACACTACACTACACTACTAAACTACACTACTACACTACTACACTACACTACACTACACTACTACACTACACTACACTACACTACTACACTACACTACTACACTACACTACACTACACTACAACACTACTACACTACACTACACTACACTACTACACTACACTACACTACTACACTACACTACAACACTACACTACTACACTACACTACTACACTACACTACTACACTACACTACTACACTACACTACACTACTACACTACTACACTACACTACACTACACTACTACACTACTACACTAATACACTACTACACTACACTACACTACTACACTACACTACTACACTACACTACACTACACTACTACACTACACTACTACACTACACTACTACACTACACTACACTACTACACTACACTACTAAACTACACTACACTACACTACAACACTACTACACTACACTACTACACTACTACACTAATACACTACTACACTACACTACACTACTACACTACACTACACTACTACACTACACTACTACACTAATACACTACTACACTACACTACTACACTACACTACTACACTACACTACACTACTACACTACACTACTACACTACACTACACTACTACACTACTACACTACACTACTACACTACACTACACTACTACACTACACTACTACACTACACTACTACACTACACTACACTACTACACTACACTACTACACTACACTACACTACTACACTACACTACACTACACTACACTACACTACACTACTACACTACACTACACTACTACACTACACTACACTACTAAACTACACTACTACACTACTACACTACACTACACTACACTACTACACTACACTACACTACACTACTACACTACACTACTACACTACACTACACTACACTACAACACTACTACACTACACTACACTACACTACTACACTACACTACACTACTACACTACACTACAACACTACACTACTACACTACACTACTACACTACACTACTACACTACACTACTACACTACACTACACTACTACACTACTACACTACACTACACTACACTACTACACTACTACACTAATACACTACTACACTACACTACACTACTACACTACACTACTACACTACACTACACTACACTACTACACTACACTACTACACTACACTACTACACTACACTACACTACTACACTACACTACTAAACTACACTACACTACACTACAACACTACTACACTACACTACTACACTACTACACTAATACACTACTACACTACACTACACTACTACACTACACTACACTACTACACTACACTACTACACTAATACACTACTACACTACACTACTACACTACACTACTACACTACACTACACTACTACACTACACTACTACACTACACTACACTACTACACTACTACACTACACTACTACACTACACTACACTACTACACTACACTACTACACTACACTACTACACTACACTACACTACTACACTACACTACTACACTACACTACACTACTACACTACACTACACTACTACTACACTACACTACACTACTACACTACACTACACTACACTACTACACTACTACACTACACTACTAAACTACACTACACTACTACACTACACTACTAAACTACACTACACTACTACACTACACTACACTGCTACACTACACTACTACACTACACTACACTACACTACACTACTACACTACACTACTACACTACACTACTAAACTACACTACACTACTACACTACACTACACTGCTACACTACACTACTACACTACACTACACTACACTACTACACTACACTACACTACTACACTACACTACACTACACTACTACACTACTACACTACACTACACTACACTACTACACTACACTACACTACTACACTACTACACTACACTACTACACTACACTACTACACTACACTACACTACACTACACTACACTACTACACTACTACACTACACTACTACACTACACTACTAAACTACACTACTACACTACTACACTACACCACTACACTACTACACTACTACACTACACTACTACACTACACTACACTACTACACTACACTACTACACTACACTACACTACACTACACTACACTACTACACTACTACACTACACTACTACACTACTACACTACTACACTACTACACTACACTACTACACTACACTACTACACTACACTACACTACTACACTACACTACACTACACTACTACACTACACTACACTACTACACTACACTACTACACTACACTACACTACTACACTACTACACTACACTACACTACACTACTACACTACACTACTACACTACACTACACTACTACACTACACTACACTACTACACTACACTACACTACACTACTACACTACACTACTACACTACACTACACTACATTACTACACTACACTACTACACTACTACACTACACTACTACACTACATTACTACACTACACTACACTACTACACTACACTACTACACTACTACACTACACTACACTACATTACTACACTACTACATTACTACACTACTACACTACACTACTACACTACACTACTACACTACACTACTACACGACACTACACTATTACACTACTACACTACACTACTACACTACACTACTACACTACATTACTACACTACTACACGACACTACACTACTACACTACTACACTACACTACATTACTACACTACTACACTACTACACTACACTACATTACTACACTACATTACTACACTACATTACTACACACTACAGAGGATCTAGAAGGTTCTGCTCTCAAAGCAAAGACAGTGAAGTGAATTAAAGATGGAATCTGTCAAGGATTCAAATCAACAACAAGCTGAAGGACAGGAAATAGTTAGAATTTGATGTTGATAAAGAATGAGCTGCATGTCAGTGCTGCCCTCTACTGGTGTAACAGTACCATAGCAGGTGTGTGTGTGTGTGTGTGTGTGTGTGGGTGTGTGTGTGCGCGTGTGCGAGTGTGTGCGTGATAGTTACTGTCTGGCTGTGGAGGGCATAATGAGAACCTTAAAGGGAGAACATTAATTATGACTTGATGATTATTCAGATGAATAATTAAGACGTCTATGAAAAGCAATATAGGCTTATGAACACCATGTGACCTGGGGATGGGAGGATTTGATTGGTCTGATTAATATTTAATTCTATCAAGATTAACTGCTATTACTCCCCCTCCCCCCCCCCCCCCCTCCAGAGATCTTCCTGCAGCAGGTCCATTCCCTGCGTCAGAGCGGTCATTCAGAGAAGGCTGTGTGTTTGTTCCAGGCTCTGCTGGACTTCACTTTCTACAAACCTGACTCTGTCACACACCTGACCACCAGACAGCAGGTACACACACACACACACACACACACATCATTTCTCTCTGACAGGAACACAGGTGACACAGAAGCTGAACAGTTGTTTAATAAATAACCCCCCCTTCCTCCCTCCCTCCCTCCCTCCTTCCTCCCTCCCCCCCTTTCCTCCTGCCCCCCCCCCTCCCCCCCAGGTGGAGTTCTTTGAGCCGTTCTGGGACAGCGGTGAGCCCCGTGTGGGGGAGAGGGGGGCCCGGGGCTGGAGGGCCTGGATGCAGCAGCAGGAGAGGGGGGGGTGGCTGCTCCCCAACCAGACAGGTACCATAATACATACATAACACCATCTGTACCACCATCTATACCACCATCTATACCACCATCTGTACCACCATCTATACCACCATCTATACCACCATCTGTACCACCATCTATACACCTTATACCATCTATACCACCATCTATACACCTTATACCATCTATACCACCATCTGTACCACCATCTGTAGACCAAGATGGCGGCGCGCATGCATCGCGACGCTCAGTGTCTCTCCAGAGTTTGCGAACTAGTAGTTATTTGCTTGTTTATCTTAAGTTACTGCATTTCGTTGTCTCTGTACTTGTACTCTGCACAATGACAATAAAGTTGAATCTAATCTAATCTAATCTAATCTAATCTATACCACCATCTATACCACCATCTATAACACCATCTGTACCACCATCTATACCACCATCTATACCACCATCTATACACCTTATACCATCTATACCACCATCTATACACCTTATACCATCTATAACACCATCTATACCGTGTGTGTGTGTGTGTGTGTGTGTGTGTGTGTGTGTGTGTGTGTGTGTGTGTGTGTGTGTGTGTGTGTGTGTGTGTGTGTTTGTTTGTTTGTGCTAGATGATGATGATAATGAGGAAGAGGAGGAGGCGGAGGTGAAGGATAAGACCTGGCCTAAGTGGAGGATCTGGTTGGACGTGGAGACGTCTCGCGAGGCCTGCCATTGGCTGCCGTGGAGGCCGGACAAAGCCAAGGGCCAATCAGAGGAGGACTGTGAGGACCCAGACAGACAGGTGATTGGTGGAGAAATCTGCTGTCCTCCTGAAACCAAACTGACATCAAACTTCACTGAAAGTGTGTGTAGGTCCTGTTTGATGACGTGTGTGTGTGTCTGTGCGTGCGTGGGTGTGGGCGGGTGCGTGTGTGTGTGTCTGTACTGTGTGTGTGTGTGTGTGTGTCTTTACTGTGTGTGTGTGTGTGTCTGTGTCTGTGTCTGTGTGTGTGTGTGTGTGTGTGTGTGTGTGTGTGTAGGTCCTGTTTGATGACATCGGTCCGTCCCTGGTCCGTCTGACCCGCCCAGACCTGCGTCTGCGTCTGGTTCTGGGTTTCCTCCACTTCCTGGGTCTGCCAGCTGACTGTGTGGCCTACAGCGCCCCCTGCTGGTCACTGCTGCTGGAGGACCTGTCCCTGCTGGAGGGCCACGCTGACCCCCGCCGACCTCTGACCTCCTACCACCTCCCCGCCCCCGCCGTCACCCCTGTGGGTCACATGACCACGCTGCACGGCCACAGGAAGAGGGCGGGGCTATGTAAGCTGGGGGAGGAGTTTCTAGACCACACCTTCCAGATGCTCCTCCCCCCTCTCCCCCCCCAGGACAGAGCCGTCCTATCACTGGTCTGGCTGCAGTACGAGACGGCCAAGGTAGGCAGCACTGTACTACTGTACTAACACTGTACTAACACTGGACTACTGTACTAACACTATACTACTACTGTACTAACACTATACTACTACTGTACTAACACTGGACTACTGTACTAACACTATACTACTATTGTACTAACACTGGACTACTGTATTAACACAGTGTTAGTACAGCATTAGTACAAAGTTAGTACCGTGTTTGTATTAATGCTGTACTAGAACATGGTACTAAAACAGTACTAGAACATGGTACTAACATGTTTTAGTACCATGTTAGTACTGTGTTAGTACCATGTTAGTACTGTGTTAGTACCATGTTAGTACTGTGTTAGTACCATGTTAGTACTGTGTTAGTACCAGTCAGTTGGTTCCAGAACATTCTCTAGTCAGAGTTGACGTAGAACCCTGATAATACAGGAAGATGATTTCTCTCCTCCCTCGTGTGTGTGTGTGTGTGTGTGTGTGTGTGTGTGTGTGTGTGTGTGTGTGTGTGTGTGTGTGTGTGTGTGTGTGTGTGTGTGTGTGTGTGTGTGTGTGTGTGTGTGTGTGTGTGTGTGTAGGTGCTGAGGTGTGTTCTGAGCGGTAACCAGAGGCGGGTGCGTTCCCAGGGGAGGAGGAGTAAGCGTCTGGCCAAGCGTCTGCTGAAGGAGGCCGAGACCCGCGGTCACATGACCCTCTGGCAGCAGTACGGCCACCTGCAGTGGCTGCTGGGTAACCTGGACGACGCCCGCAAGGTGTTCGACACGGCGCTGGGGATGGGCATGGGCATTGCCGGGGGGCTGTCTGACCCCGCCCTCTGTGAGCTCTGCCTGCTGTACGCTCAGCTGGAGGTGGAGGAGGCGTGGCGGGGGGGCGTGGCCACCGGAGGCGGAGGGGCTTCAGTCTCGTCCGCTGCGGTGTTTATCCTCACGAAGCTAGCGGACGGGAAGGGGGGGGAGGGGCAGGAAGTGAGGTCGTACACCCCTGTGGCGGTCCTCAGGGCCAGGAGGGCGTACGAGCAGGCGCTGGTGACGTCAGCGGGGGGGTCTGAGGTGGCGGGCGGGCGGGTGAGGGGGCTGGTGGGCTGCTACGGCCTGTTTCAGTACCTCACTATGGGCGTGGAGGCGGCCCAAGAGGTCTACCGCCACGTCCTGGAGACGCTCACCCACGGGACCGCTAACGCTAACACTGCTACACAGACAGCTAGCCAGGCTAACGGCGGCGGGGAGTGCGAGGCCCTGTGGGTCCAGCAGGCGGCGCTGCTGCGCTTCCACACCAGCGCCAGCGTGTTCCCCCTGGGCGCCCTGCGGAGGAGCCTGACCTCCGCGCTGGCCCTGTTCCCCCACAGCGCCCCCCTGTGGCGCCTCTACCTGGACCTGGAGCAGCGCTACCACAGTGCCGGGCGCGCCCGCCGCTTCTACCACGCCGTCGCCAGGGGCAGCGCCAGCCTGGTGCCACGCCTCTTTGCCATCAGGGCGGAGCTACAGAGGAAGCAACTGGTCGACGCCGCGCAGAGGTCAGGGCAGAGAGGATCATGGGGGATATAGTTTTAATAACACCACTGAACAGCAATACTTGTTGTTTAGATGTGCTTGATTTAGCCTTGATTTAGCCTTGGTTAGCCTGGTTTAGCCTGGGTTAGCCTGGGTTAGCCTTGGTTAGCTTGATTTAGCCTTGGTTAGCCTGGTTTAGCCTGGGTTAGCCTGGTTTAGCCTGGGTTTAGCCTGGATTAGCCTGGTTTAGCCTGGTTTAGCCTGGTTTAGCCTGGGTTAGCCTGGTTTAGCCTGGGTTTGGCAGTTGATAATAAACACTTTGAATCTTGAATCTTGAATCTTAGCCTGGGTTTAGCCTGGGTTAGCCTGGTTTAGCCTGGGTTTAGCCTTGGTTAGCCTGGGTTAGCCTTGGTTAGCCTGGGTTAGCCTGGTTTAGCCTGGTTTAGCCTGGGTTAGCCTGGTTTAGCCTGGGTTAGCCTGGTTTAGCCTGGGAGGTGCTGCTGTAGGGCCTTATAGGATGGCAGTTACAATACTAAGGCTGGCAGGGACATTTGTTTATTGTTAATAACAAAGTATGTCTTAATATTAATAATCTGACTCATAACTCATTTAATGAACTGTGCAGATAATTGTTGCGTCACATCAGAGGCTGGAAACAGAGAACCTTAATGAAGCCTCTGTCTGACCAGACCATAATAACCTGCTTACTTAGTTACAGCTGCATGTGTCCCTGCAGGTCTGGTTCCCATGGCGACACCCTGCCCACCCTGCCAGAGAACGGCCTTAGCAACCGCATCCGCTCGCTGTTCGAGAGCGCCATAGCAACCGAGCACGGGACTCACTGTCCGCTGCTGTGGAGGATGTACATGAACTTCCTGGTAACACACACACACACACACACCTGGTGTACACACACACACACTATTGTATTCTCTGATGTAATCTTGACCATGCTGAAGCCCTAACGTTTGTGTGGGTGTGTGGTGTGTGTGGTGTGTGTGTGTGTGTGTGTGTGTGTGTGTGTGTGTGGGTGTGTGGTGTGTGTGTGTGTGTGGAGGTGTTGGAGGGGAAGGTAGAGAAGGCCAGAGGGATCTTCTACAAGGCTCTTCAGGATGTGCCCTGGGCCAAGGTGAGAGCTGCTGCTCCTCAGCCCCCAGACACAGGGACAGATGAACCCTCTACTGACGGGGTGTGTGTGTGTGTGTGTGTGTGTGTGTGTGTGTGTGCGTGTGTGTGTGTGTGTGTGTGTGTGTGTGTGTGTGTGTAGGGTCTGTACATGGATGCGGTGCAGCTGTTTCCTGATCGTGTTCAGGAGATCCTGGATCTGATGACAGAGAAGGAACTGAGGGTGAGAACACCACTGCAGGAGGTTGAGATTCTACTGGAGGACTGAGGAGAGGAGGAGGGGGAGGAGGAGGGGGAGGAGGAGGAGGAGGGGGGGAGGAGGAGGAGGAAGAGCTCAATCTGACCAATAGAATGTCCATTTTTGCTTCTTTACAAAATAATGGATTTTTATTTTTCAAACAGAATAAATGGCCATGTTTTAATGGACTGAACTGATAAAAAACATTAATTGCTGTGATTATTTGTATTAAATATTTTTTTGTAATAAAAGTTTTGTTTTCTGAAACTGGCCTGTTGTTTTATTTGGTGTCCTGAAGACAACAGCTGCTGTTCCTCTGAATCCTCCATTTCACTCTAACACATGACCCCACACCCACACACCACACACACACACACACACACACACACACACACACACACACCTGTGCCGTAGAGGATGACTCCTTTAGGAGGTTTGATGGCCATCTCCTCGTAGTTCTGTGGGTGTGTCATAGGCAGCTCCACCGACTCCTGATTGGACGAGAACAGGTCAGGGAGAGGGGTCAGGACACAGACAGCCTATCAACAGTTCAGTTCAGCATGGTTCTGCAGCCAATCTCTGTCTCCTACATGAGTTCAGGAATGTACCCAAACCTCACTACAGAACTGAGCCAAGTCCTGTATTGTTTTAAGACCCTGTGTGTGTTTGTGTCTCTCTGTCTGTCTGTCTGTGTGTGTCCCTGTGTCTGTCTCTGAGTGTGTGTGTGTGTGTTTCTGTGTCTGTCTCTGAGTGAGTGTGTGTTCCTGTGTGTGTCCCTGTGTCTATCTCTGAGTGTGTGTGTGTGTGTGTGTGTGTGCCTTGTGGTCGAGCAGGGCAGAGGATGCTCCAGCAGGTTGTGTATGAAGGAGAGGATCCAGACGTGAGGTGGACATGATGGCATGGTTCTCATGGTGGTTCTCCTCCAGATTCCCCATGGGCAGACTGTGAGGACCCCCACAGGCCCACCACGGACCACTGATCCCCTCCTGTTTCAGCAGCTTCAGACAGCACTGGAGGGAGAGACACATATGTGTGTGTATTTGTATGTGTGTCTGTGTGTGTGCATCCGTGTGTGTGCATCTGTTTATTTCTGTGTGTGTGTCTGTGTGTGTGTGTGTGTCTGTGTGTGTGTGAGTACCTAGAGGCAGCTTGCTGGAAGCGTCAGGCCCCTTGGACCGGACTCTGGTGGGGATCGGAGGTTCTTCTTCCTGCCTGAACACAAAGCAGATTTAGCTACAGGGCAGTGAAACGCCACTCAGAACGTAGATGCTGTTCAGAACCCAGTGCTGCAGAGTCTTTCCACTAGATGGCACTGTCTCTCTGTGGTAGAGCAGCACCAGACTGACTGACCTCCCTCCATCCCTCTCTCTCTCTCTCTCTGTCTCTCTCTCTCTCTCTCTCTCTCTCTCTCTCTAGTAAATGAGGTTTTATTTTAATCTGGATGGATGCAGGTTAATGAACCCTCTCTGGAGCGGCTCTGACGCCAGCCTCCTCTCAGACGAGGCCGGAGGCCGTGCTTCACGTCTCCATGAGATACAGATGTGTTATCCCTGTGTGTCAAGGGAGGCTGGCGGAGGTAGACATGGGAGGATGGGCTGATTGTACTGGATGGAATGAGGAACGACCAGGCCTGTTTGATACCTTTCCTCATTACGTTCCATCCTCCGATTTCTACCTCCGCCAGCCTCCCCTGCAGTGTGTGAGATGTCATCCAGAAGAGCGATGTTTCACTGTGTCACATATTCTCACAGCAGGAACTGTGTCATTATTACAGGGGGGAGGGGAGGGGAGGGGAGGGGAGGGGGGAGGACATGCCAGCTCACTTGGCAGTACTTTTGACGCAGCGCACTCACCCAACCACACACACACACACACACACACACACACACACACACACACAGCGCAGCCACCCAACCTCATCCCCAACCTCATTACCTGGGGCTAGGGGGACTTCAGCTGTTGCCAAGTCAGCCACTAGAAAACTATTTGGCGTTGCATTTCCCTGTAGAATAGTCTTAGTGTGTGTGTGTGTGTGTGTGTGTGTGTGTGTGTGTGTGTGTGTTGCATATCCCTGTAGAATAGAGTGTTTCTCTGTGGTGAACAGGGTTCCTCCTCTCAAGGTTTCACCTGTTTACGGAGCATGGCAGGAATCTTAATAACATCACTTCACACACACACACACACACACACACACACACACACACACACACACACACACACACACACACACATCCCTAGAAATGATTAGGGGTCAAACAGCCAACCTCCACCATTATCTTCATCTTCATCATCATCATCATCACTTCATCATGTGATCTATTCTGAGATGTGAACATGTCAGAGGTGAGCTGAACATTCTCCTACTCAACTAAAACCCCAAAGATAACTCCCTCCCTCCCTCCCTCCCTCTCTCCCTCTCTCTCTCTCTCTCTCCCTCTCCCTCTACCTCTCTCTCTCTCTCTCTCTCCCTCTACCTCTCTCCCTCTCCCTCTCTCTCTCTCTCTCTCTCTCTCTCTCTCTCCCTCTACCTCTCTCCCTCTCCCTCTACCTCTCTCCCTCTCTCTCTCTCTCTCCATCTCTCTCCCTCCCTCCCTCCCTCTCTCTCTCCCTCTCTCTCTCTCTCTCTCTCTCTCTCTCTCCCTCTACCTCTCTCCCTCTCCCTCTACCTCTCTCCCTCTCTCTCTCTCTCTCCATCTCTCTCCCTCCCCCTCTCCCTCTCTCTCTCTCCATCTCTCTCTCTCTCCATCTCTCTCTCTCTCTCCCTCCCCCCTCTCTCCCCCTCCCCTCTGTAGAGACAGAGAACATCACCTTGAGGTGACTGTCACTGTGAATGTTTCTCAACAGCTCTGTGTATTTCTGTTGCTGTTTCCTCCTGTGTGGGAGGAGAGAGAGACAGAGAGAGAGAGAGAGAGAGAGAGAGAGAGAGAGAGAGAGGAGGAGGAGGAGATCAGACATGTTGTCAGCGTACAGCAGAGGTTCAGTCACCAGGAACACACACTTCCTGTCTGGTCTGAACCTGCTTAAACCTTCTACAACAACACACTCTGAGAGAGAAGGGTTCTAAAGGGTTCTAAAAGGTTCTAAACGGTTCTTCATTTGTCCCTGTAGGGGAACCCTTTGAAGAACCCTTTTGGGTTCCATGTAGAACCCTTTTCACAGAAAGTTCTAAATGGAACCCAGATGATTTCTTCAAAGGGTTCCCCTACAGGGATAAATGAAGAACCCTTTAGAACCTTTTAGAACCCTTTAGAACCCTTCTCTCTCAGACTAGTTACACCTTCTATTAGAACTCTAAACGGACTTTAAACTGACTAGTTAACCTTTGACCTGTGCAGGCTCAAAGCTCAGTGTTCTACTGCAGAGAAACAGGATCCTGAACGGAAACACGTGAACACACTTCCTCTCCAGGCTGCTGATTAGCTGATGCAGGCGTAGCATCGCAGTGGTGTGAGGGGAGGCATCTCATTGGCTGATGCGGTGGTGGGAGGGGCCATCTCATTGGCTGATGTGGTGGTGGGAGGGGCCATCTCATTGGCTGATGCGGTGGTGGGAGGGGTCATCTCATTGGCTGATGTGGTGGTGGGAGGGGCCATCTCATTGGCTGATGCGGTGGTGGGAGGGGTCATCTCATTGGCTGATGCGGTGGTGGGAGGGGCCATCTCATTGGCTGATGCGGTGGTGGGAGGGGCCATCGTTCTGGGGAGGTAATAGTTCTTCCTCCTCTCCTTGGTTGTTTTCAACCCATCATAGCTACAGCCTTGGGTCTCCATGACAGCCCGCCATAGCTACAGCCTTGGGTCTCCATGACAGCCCGCCATAGCTACAGCCTTGGGTCTCCATGACAACCCGCTATAGCTACAGCCTTGGGTCTCCATGACAACCCGCCATAGCTACAGCCTTGGGTCTCCATGACAACTTGCCATCAAGCCTCAGTTCTCGAGGACAATTCGCCATGATAACCAGTCAGGTTCAGATAAGCTGCTGGACCTGCAATGTCCTCATCAGAGTCATCAGAGGATCAGAGGCTGACTGGGATGAAACCTCATCTCTGCCAGAGACCTCAGCCTCTCTCAGCCTCTCTCAGCCTCTCAGCCTCTCTCAGCCTCTCAGCCTCTCAGCCTCTCTCAGCCTCTCAGCCTCTCAGCCTCTCTCAACCTCTTAGCTTCTCTCAACCTCTCTCAGCCTCTCAGCCTCTCCCAGCCTCTCTCAGCCTCTCAGCCTCTCAGCCTCTCTCAGCCTCTCAGCCTCTCTCAGCCTCTCTCAACCTCTTAGCTTCTCTCAACCTCTCTCAGCCTCTCAGCCTCTCCCAGCCTCTCTCAGCCTCTCAGCCTCTCTGCCTCTCAGCATCTCAGCCTCTGTCAGCCTCTCAGCCTCTCAGCCTCTCTCAGCCTCTCAGCCTCTCTCAGCCTCTCTCAACCTCTTAGCTTCTCTCAACCTCTCTCAGCCTCTCAGCCTCTCCCAGCCTCTCTCAGCCTCTCAGCCTCTCAGCCTCTCTCAGCCTCTCTCAGCCTCTCAGCCACTCTCAACCTCTCTCAGCCTCTCCCAGCCTCTCTCAGCTTCTCAGCCTCTCTCTCAGCCTCTCTCAGCCTGTCTGTCTGTCTGTCTGTCTGCCTGCCTGTCTGCCTGTCTGTCTGTCTGTCTGTCTGTCTGTCTGTCTGCCTGTCTGTCTGTCTGCCTGTCTGCCTGTCTGTCTGTCTGTCTGTTTGTCTGCCTGCCTGCCTGTCTGCTTGCGTGCCTGTCTGTCTGTGTGTGTGTGTGTGTGTGTGTGTGTGTGTGTGTGTGTGTGTGTGTGTGTCTGTTAGGCTACACAACCACACCTCCTCAACCCTCACTCTGAACACCGGCGTTCCACAAGGCTGTGTGCTGAGCCCCCTCCTTTACTCCCTCTTCACCTACGACTGCACACCTTTACATGGCTCAAACACCATTGTTAAGTTTGCAGACGACACAACGGTGATTGGTCTCATCAGCAACAACGATGAGTCGGCCTACAGGGAGGAGGTCCAGCACCTGACAGTGTGGTGCACCGACAACAACCTGGCTCTCAACACCAGGAAGACCAAAGAGCTCGCACACACACCCCCATCCTCATCAACGGGACTGAGGTGGAGCGCGTCACCAGCTTCAAGTTTCTGGGTGTCCACATCTCTGAGGATCTTTCCTGGACCCTCAACACCTCTACCCTGATTAAGAAGGCTCACCAGCGTCTCTTCTTCCTGAGGAGACTAAAGAAGGTCCATCTGTCTCCTCAGATCCTGGTGAACTTCTACCGCTGCACCATCGAGAGCATCCTCACCAACTGTGTCACAGTATGGTATGGCAACTGCTCTGCCTCTGACCGGAAAGCACTGCAGAGGGTGGTGAAAACTGCCCAACGCATCACCGGTTCCTCACTCCCCTCCATTGAGGCTGTCCAGGGCAAACGATGCTTGCGTAAGGCACGCAGCATCGTCAAGGACATCTCTCACCCCAACCATAGACTGTTCACCCCACTCCCCTCCGGGAGGCACTACAGGTCTCTCTGCACCCGAACCAACAGGTTCAGAGGAAGCTTCTTCCCTGCGGCTGTCCTACTGAACTCCAACTCTGCACCTAGGTGACAACCTACCAACCCCAAGAAGCCTGTCTGGTCGTTAACTGATCGTTAGGTGGGAGGGGCTTCAGAGAGAAAGAGGCTGGTCCTCTGTGGCTCAGTGTGGTCCTCTGTGGCTCAGTTAGTAGAGCATGGCGCTAACAATGCTTAGGTTGTGGGTTTGATTCCTGCTGGGACCATATATACTGAAATGTATGCACTCACTGCAATGTAAGTCGCTTTGGATAAAAGCGTCAGCTAAATGGCATATATTATTATATATTAACCCTGCTAAGTCATCAGCATACAGAATCTGCATTTCTATCCTCACGGTCCAAGAGCGACAGCCTCTGCGACAACCTCCTGACACAAAGACGTCTGACAGAGACGAAGGAGTCAATCTGTGGAGTCCATCGAGGAAGGCCTGAGAGGAAGGCCAAATTACTAAGTAATTTTCTTCTATTAGTTTATTTTTCACTACTCTGAGTGTATTGAGTGCTACCTACATCTTGTATTGCCCACAAACCCTCTATCTCTATACCAGCAAATATCACAATATGCTTCCTCCCCATTCCTGTTATTTCACCCCTCAGGAGGACACATCGACGCTACACCTCCCCTCACAACCATTCCAATCTAATCTACCCGCCATGCTCAACTGACCATGACCTCACTGTTGCGGGAGGACGTTGGAACAGCCAGTCAGCGGTCCGGAAAGCAGAGGCTATCTCAGTCTACGCCTGCTTCATGTCTCTCCACTTTCTTGACCTCACAGAGACATGGATTACACCAGATAACAGCTACTCCGGCAGCCCTCTCTGATGCCTACTCCTTTTCTCATTTCCCTGGACTCTCTGGTCGAGGGGGAGGCACAGGACTCCTCATCTCACCTAAGTGGTCACATAATGTCCTTCCCCTGTCACACCTGTCCATAGCCACCTTCAAATTCCATGCTGTTTCTGTCACCTCCCCTGTCAAACTTCACATTGTTGTTATCTATCGTCCACCAGGTCAGCTTGGCCACTTCTTAGATGAGATGGATGTCCTTCTCAGCTTCTTCCCTGAGGATGGTACACTGCTCTCACTACTGGGTGACTTCAACATCCAGTCAGAGAAGCTTCACTCGTCTGGAGTAATTGACCAATCAGCTCGACCTTGTCTTCACCAGATCCTCCCAAACCTCCAACCTTACTGTTACTCCTCTTCCAGTTTCTGATGATCATTTTGTATCCTTCTCCCTTCCTCTCAAATCCTCCCCCTCCCAGTTAGTCTCTACCCACACTGTATCCTCTCGTCGCAACCTGCGTACCCTCTCCCTCACCGCTCTCTCTTCCTCTGTCTTACCCTCCCTACCCTCTGTTGAATCCTTCTCCCTTCTATCCACTGATGCAGCCTCCTCCACCCTCCTGTCCACTCTTTCCTTATCCTTCGACTCTCTCTGTCCACAGACCTCAAGGCCGGCACAATCCTCTCCATGCGCCCCCTGGCTGTCTGAAACCCTGCTAGCTTGTAGAATAGGGCTCTAGGCAGCTGAAAGGAAATGGAGAAAAACTGGCCTCCTTGATGACCTAGACCCTTATCTCTCTCTCCTCATCAACTACACCTCATCTGCATCAGCTGCTAAAGCTTCTTACTACCATTCCAAAATTCATCCTCTGCCTCTGACTGTTCTCAACTGTTCTCTACCTTTTCCTCACTCCTCAACCCCCTCCTCCCCCTCCTCCCTCCTCCCTCCTCCCTCCTCCCTCCTCCCTCCTCCCTGTCTGCCAATGACTTTGTCACCTACTTTGAAAAGAAGGCTAATGACAGCAGCTCTTTCTCTCTACCTCTCACCAACACTGCTACCTCTCCTCCCAAACCCACTGCGCTACACTCAGTCTCTGATTTATCAGCTTTTTCCCCCTCTCCCCTGATGATATTCTAAAACTAGTCACATCCAAGCAGGCAACCATCTGCCCCCTCAATCCTATCCCCTCCCCCTTTCTCCAATCCACCTCCAAAGACCTCCTTCCATTCCTTACCACCATAAACAATTCCTCTCTATCCATAGGATCTGTCCCAGCTGCCTTTAAGACAGCCAGAATCAAGCCTCTTCTCAAGAAACCAACTCTTGACCCGTCTGCTGTCCATAACTACAGACCGGTATCCCTTCTCTCCTTCTTATCTAAAACCCTTGAACGTGCTGTCTCTAACCAACTGTCTCACTACCTCCTTCAGAAAAACCTCCTTGACCATCACCAATCCGGCTTTAAGGCTGGGCACTCTACTGAGACTGCTCTCCTTGTTGTCACAGAGACCCTCCACTCTGCTCGAGCTTCCTCTCTCTCCTCTGTTCTCATTCTTCTGGACCTGTCGGCTGCATTCAACACAGTAAACCACCCGATCCTTCTCTCCACCCTCTCAGAGCTGGGCATCTCTGGCTCTGCACTCTCCTGGTTTGCATCCTACCTGACCGATCGCTCTTAACAGGTGACGTGGAGAGGATCGCTGTCCTCTCCACGACCCCTCACCACTGGGGTCCCCCAGGGCTCTGTCCTTGGGCCTTTACTGTTCTCCCTCTATACCAAATCTCTTGGCTCAGTAATTTCCTCACATGGTTTCTCCTACCACAGCTACGCAGATGACACTCAACTCTTTTTCTCTTTCCCCCCTTCTGATTCACAGGTGGCAACATGTGTCTCTGCGTGTCTTGCAGACATTTCTGCTTGGATGTCAGTCCACCACCTCAAGCTCAACCTTGACAAGACTGAGCTGCTCTTCCTCCCAGGAAAGCCTGCCCTCTCCAAGACTTCTCCATCACAGTAGAGAACTCTACTGTGACCTCCTCCCAGACAGCCAAGAACCTTGG
>NC_139667.1:243924-251424 GCF_951799395.1 Argentina silus
TGTGTGTGTGTGTGTTATAACACAAGTCATGTTTATTACTTCTGTTGTGATCTCTGTATCATTGCTGTGGAGCGCTGGGTGGTTGTGCTACTGCAGCGATCTCCAACAACACACACACACACACACACACACACACACACACACACACAAGCTAACAAGGCCTCCGTATCGACCACATCATATTCCATCTGAACAGGAGAGACCTACGGTGGCCTGTCAGGACCAACACCAGCAGATCTGGTGGGAGGAGCTTCCCACTGCTGTCAGGACTGCAGAGTCACTACTGATCTCCCGCCGTAGATTGAAGACCATCTCTTCAGGCTACATCTTAACAGTCCCTCCTAAAAACCTCTTCACCCCCACTACCCCCCTGTACTAACCCTAACCCTAACCCTAGAGACCTCTTCACCCCCACTACCCCCCTGTACTAACCCTAACCCTAGAGACCTCTTCACCCCCACTACCCCCCTGTACTAACCCTAACCCTAAAGACCTCTTCACCTCCACTACCCCCCTGTACTAACCCTAACCCTAGAGACCTCTTCACCCCCACTACCCCCCTGTACTAACCCTAACCCTAGAGACCTCTTCACCCCCACTACGCCCCCATACTAACCCTAACCCTAACCCTTGAGACCTCTTCACCCCCACTACCCCCCTGTACTAACCCTAACCCTTTGGATAAAGGCGTCTGCTAAATGCCATAAATGTAAATGTAAATGTAAATCTACGGTGGCCTGTCAGGACCAATACCAGCAGATCAATTCCAGACAGGTGGGGGAGGAACTATGAGGGGAGGGGGAGGGGCTATGAGGGGAGGGGGAGGGGCTATGAGGGGAGGGGGAGGGGCTAGGGGAAGAGGAGGAAGGTCTCAGCCCCTGCAGTGTTACATCCATTTACATGTTTGACATTTAGCAGACGCTTTTATCCAAAGTGACTTACAAGTACATTTGTCTAAAGTAAGTGAATCATCAGTCATCATAAGAAACTATCTATGCTAGGACCAGGGGCCGTTGGCAGTCACAATGCTAGAGGAAGAAGGATTCTTTTTTTTTATTATTTCTTGTATTATTATTAACATGTACAGAGGGGTAGAGGGGGTGAAGAGATGGGTCTTCAGTCTACGGCGGAAGATACACAACATAGCCAAAAGTATGTGGACACCCCTTCTAATTAGTGGGTTTGGCTGTTTCAGCCACACCCATTGCTAACAGGTGCATTAAAGCAAGCATACAGCCGTGCAGTCTCCTTAGACAAACACTGGCAGTAGAACGGGTCGTACTGAAGATCAGTGACTTTCAACGTGGCTCCTTTCCAACAAGTCAGTGTGTCAAATGTCTGCCCTGCTAGAGCTTCCCTGGTCAACTGGAAGTGCTGTTACCGAGTTCTCACGACCGAGTTCCAAACTGCCTCTGGAAGCAACGTGAGCACCAGATCTGGAGCTTCAGGAAACAGGTTTCCATGGCTGAGCAGCCGCACACAAGCATGCACGATGCCAAGTGTCGGCTGGAGTGGTGTAAAGCACACCACCATCGGACCCTGGAGCCGTGGAAACGCGTTCTCTGGAGCGATGAATCACACTTCACTATCTGGCAGTCTGACAGACGGATCTGGGTTTGGCGGATGCCAGGAGAACGCTACCTGCCTTGGGCCAACTGTAAAGGTTGGTGGAGGAGGAATAATGGTCTGGGGTGTTTTTCATGGTCTGGGCCCCTTAGTTCCATTGAAGGAAAATCTTAATGCTACAGCACAATGACATTCTAGAGAATTGTACGCTTCCAATTTTGTGGCAACAGTTTGGGGAAGGCCCTTTCCTGTTTCAGCATGACAATTCCCCCCGTGCACAAAGCCAGGTCCATAATGACATGGTTTGCCGAGTTTAGTGTGTAAGAACTTGTCTGGCCTGCACAGAGCCCTGACCTCAACCCCATCCAACACCTTTGGGGAGAATTGGAACCCCGACTCTGAGCCAGGCCTTCTCACCCAACATCAAGGCCAAACCTCACTGATGCTCTTGTGGCTGAATGGGAGTGAATCCCTGCAGCCATGTTCCAGTCTAGTGGAACGCCTTCCCAGAGGAGTGGAGGCTGTTGTAGCAGCAAAGGAGGGGACTCCATATTAACGGCCATGGTTTTGGAATGAGATGTTCAACAAGCACATATGGGACTGATGTTCGGGTGTCCACATACTTTTGGCCATGTAGCGTAAGATCGTGACTCGCAGTCCTGACAGTAGGAGGAAGCTCCTCCCACCACTGGGGCGCCAGGACAGTGAAAAGCCGTGACTGAACAGCGGGACTGCTGCGTCCTCGTAGAGGAGGCGGTGCCAGGCGGCTGGCCGAGGTGGAAGAACGTGATGGGGCCGAGGGGGTTTGGGGGCTGATTGGGTTTGGGGGCTCTTCCCTTCACCGCCCGGTAGGCGAGCACCAGGGGCTTCTGTTCTTGTGTAAATTCCAGAGAGACAGAGCAGCTCCTCAGGTCTTCTCTCATTCTCTTTCATCACTCCATCCTCCCCCCCCTACACACACACACACACACACACACACACACACACACACACACACACACACACACACACACAGTCAGGTTCTCTCCAGGGTTTAGACCAGCGTGGTGCTGAGGAACATCATCAAAACCAGACTCACGTTTATTCATGTCAACATAACAACAATAATAATAATAATAATAACAATAATAATAATACCACTAAAATACTGAGGAACATCATAACGCTTTACCTTTCACTATCATTACTGCATATCTAGTTTAATAAAGATAGTTACTCTATCATTACTGCATATCTAGTTTAATAAAGATAGTTACTCTATCATTACTACATATCTAGTTTAATAAAGATAGTTACTCTATCATTACTACATATCTAGTTTAATTTGTCTTGTAATGTTTCCATAGTGACACAGAAACACTCTTCATCCTCTGGGGGAGAAGCCTGGTTCATTACTTACACACACACACGCACACGCACACGCACACACACACACACACACACACACACACACACACACACACACACACACACACACACACACCACACACACACACACTCTCTTCAGGTGTCCATGTCTCCAGGCTGGAGTGTGGTTGTACATTGTGATGACACCAGCCTGCCACCATCAGCATCCTAAAGACTCTGACCTGCTCCAGCACTGGTGACATCATCTCCCAGCGCCTCTCTGTCCCCTGAGTCCCCAACAACACAGCTCTCATATCCATCAGCACACACACACCCCGCCCGCACACACACACACACACACACACACACACACCACCCCCACACACAGACACACACGCACGCACACGCACACACACAAACACACACACGCACACACCCGCCCGCACACACACACACACAAATTAAATTAAATACTGGTTTCTCCTCACCACAATTAGAGCGTATTGCAGTGTGATTACTTTCCCTCTCTGTATGTAAATCACACACACAATCCAGGAAATGAATTACCAACTAATCAAAGTCTATCAAAGTCTATCAAAGTCTATCAAAGTGAGGCTTACTGCAGCGTCCAAAAAAACATTACTGGCATGAAAATAAAGAAAGTTGAATCATAAGAGCCTCTAACCAGCCATTGGCTGCCGGCGTGTTGATTCAGTAAACATGATTTTAATTCCTTATTGGCCTTTTAAGAAGTGCTCGTTTGGACCAATAATAGAATTAATCAGGCTCTGACTAACAACTGCCTAATTAGCATTTTTGAAGCGTTAATTGCGTTAATGTTTCCACTGGTCACCATGGGAAACAGAGACAGTTTCATGAATAGGTAAATCCCCTCTGATTGATATTCATTGTGTTGCTGGTGTAGGTATCAGGCCAGGACCTCGGTACAATGTAGGTCAGTGTTGCTCTGGCCTTCTGCAGCAGCAGCAGTGTTGGGGAGGATACTCTGAACATGGACTTACACACACACAGAAACAACCTCTACTACCATGAGAGATAGTAGAGGTAGAGGTAGTAGAGGTAGTAGAGGTAGAGGTAGTAGAGGTAGAGGTAGAGGTAGAGGTAGAGGTAGTAGAGGTAGTAGAGGTAGAGGTAGAGGTAGAGGTAGTAGAGGTAGTAGAGGTAGAGGTAGTAGAGGTAGAGGTAGTAGAGGTAGAGGTAGTAGAGGTAGAGGTAGAGGTAGAGGTAGTTGAGGTAGTAGAGGTAGTAGAGGTAGTAGAGGTAGAGGTAGTAGAGGTAGAGGTAGTAGAGGTAGTAGAGGTAGTAGAGGTAGAGGTAGTAGAGGTAGTAGAGGTAGAGGTAGTAGAGGTAGTAGAGGTAGTAGAGGTAGAGGTAGTAGAGGTAGAGGTAGAGGTAGTAGAGGTAGAGGTAGTAGAGGTAGAGGTAGTAGAGGTAGAGGTAGAGGTAGTAGAGGTAGAGGTAGTAGAGGTAGAGGTAGTAGAGGTAGTAGAGGTAGAGGTAGAGGTAGTAGAGGTAGTAGAGGTAGAGGTAGTAGAGGTAGAGGTAGTAGAGGTAGTAGAGGTAGAGGTAGTAGAGGTAGAGGTAGAGGTAGTAGAGGTAGAGGTAGTGGTAGAGGTAGTAGAGGTAGAGGTAGTAGAGGTAGTAGAGGTAGTAGAGGTAGTAGAGGTAGAGGTAGAGGTAGTAGAGGTAGTAGAGGTAGAGGTAGTAGAGGTAGAGGTAGTAGAGGTAGTAGAGGTAGTAGAGGTAGAGGTAGTAGAGGTAGAGGTAGTTGAGGTAGTAGAGGTAGAAGAGAGGTAGTAGAGGTAGAGGTAGAGGTAGTAGAGGTAGTAGAGGTAGAGGTAGTTGAGGTAGTAGAGGTAGAAGAGAGGTAGTAGAGGTAGAGGTAGAGGTAGTAGAGGTAGAGGTAGTAGAGGTAGTAGAGAGGTAGTAGAGGTAGAGGTAGAGGTAGTAGAGGTAGAGGTAGTAGAGGTAGTAGAGGTAGTAGAGGTAAAGGTAGTAGAGGTAGTAGAGGTAGAGGTAGTAGAGGTAGTTGAGGTAGTAGAGGTAGTAGAGGTAGTAGAGGTAGAGGTAGTAGAGGTAGTAGAGGTAGTAGAGGTAAAGGTAGTAGAGGTAGAGGTAGTAGAGGTAGAGGTAGAGGTAGTTGAGGTAGTAGAGGTAGAGGTAGTAGAGGTAGTAGATGTAGTAGAGGTAGTAGAGGTAGTAGAGGTAGTAGATGTAGAGGTAGTAGAGGTAGAGGTAGTAGAGGTAGAGGTAGTAGAGGTAGTAGAGGTAGTAGAGGTAGAGGTAGTAGAGGTAGTAGAGGTAGAGGTAGTAGAGGTAGAGGTAGTAGAGGTAGAGGTAGTAGAGGTAGTTGAGGTAGTAGAGGTAGAGGTAGTTGAGGTAGTAGAGGTAGTAGAGAGGTAGTTGAGGTAGTAGAGGTAGTAGAGGTAGAGGTAGTACAGGTAGTAGAGGTAGTAGAGGTAGTAGAGGTAGTAGAGGTAGAGGTAGTAGAGGTAGTAGAGGTAGTAGAGGTAGAGGTAGTAGAGGTAGAGGTAGTTGAGGTAGTAGAGGTAGAGGTAGTAGAGGTAGTAGAGGTAGAGGTAGTAGAGGTAGAGGTAGTAGAGGTAGTAGAGGTAGAGGTAGTAGAGGTAGAGGTAGTAGAGGTAGTAGAGGTAGAGGTAGTAGAGGTAGAGGTAGTAGAGGTAGTTGAGGTAGTAGAGGTAGAGGTAGTTGAGGTAGTAGAGGTAGTAGAGAGGTAGTTGAGTAGTAGAGGCAGTAGAGGTAGTAGAGGTAGAGGTAGTACAGGTAGTAGAGGGAGTAGAGGTAGTTGAGGTGGTAGAGGTAGTAGAGGTAGTAGAGGTAGAGGTAGTAGAGGTAGTAGAGGTGGTAGAGGTAGTAGAGGTAGTAGAGGGAGTAGAGGTAGTTGAGGTGGTAGAGGTAGTTGAGGTGGTAGAGGTAGTAGAGGTAGTAGAGGTAGAAGAGGTAGAGGTAGTAGAGGTAGTAGAGGTAGATGTAGTTGAGGTAGTTGAGGTGGTAGAGGTAGTTGAGGTGGTAGAGGTAGTAGAGGTAGTAGAGGTAGAGGTAGTACAGGTAGTAGAGGGAGTAGAGGTAGTTGAGGTGGTAGAGGTAGTAGAGGTAGTAGAGGTAGAGGTAGTAGAGGTAGTAGAGGTGGTAGAGGTAGTAGAGGTAGTAGAGGGAGTAGAGGTAGTTGAGGTGGTAGAGGTAGTAGAGGTAGTAGAGGTAGAGGTAGTAGAGGTAGTAGAGGTAGAGGTAGTAGAGGTAGTAGAGGTAGAGGTAGTACAGGTAGTAGAGGGAGTAGAGGTAGTTGAGGTGGTAGAGGTAGTAGAGGTAGTAGAGGTAGAAGAGGTAGAGGTAGTAGAGGTAGTAGAGGTAGATGTAGTTGAGGTAGTTGAGGTGGTAGGGAGGTAGAAGTTCAAGGAATAAGAGTTCAATTCCACAGTTTTTTTTTCGTCGTCACAGTACCTGACTCCACTCCTCCATGGCAACACAGGAGTTACCGACAGGAACGCTGCCAGCATTTCAATCCTCTTTCATTCCCTCCAGAATCCAGCAGAATGCTGTTCAACTGATAGTGGAACAACATGCTAACTCCTCCTCATGCTAACACCTCCTCATGCTAACGCCTCCTCATGCTAACACCTCCTCATGCTAACGCCTCCTCATGCTAACACCTCCTCATGCTAACGCCTCCTCATGCTAACGCCTCCTCATGCTAACGCCTCCTCATGCTAACACCACCTCATGCTAATGCCTCCTCATGCTAACGCCTCCTCATGCTAACACCTCCTCATGCTAACGCCTCCTCATGCTAACACCTCCTCATGCTAACGCCTCCTCATGCTAACACCTCCTCATGCTAACGCCACCTCATGCCAGTGCCTCCGCTACAGGTGGTCAGGTGACTTACTGCATAATGATGAAGACGATGAGGGTGAAGGTTGCCATGACGATGAAGGGCATCCCGGGGAAGGAGTGCAGCGTGACGGGGTAGAGGCCGTTGAACACCACCGCCGCCAGCAGAATACACGACGCCTCCAGAGACGCAGAGAACGAGAACATAGCCCCTAGAACACAGAACATAGCCCCTAGAACCCCTAGAACACAGAACATAGCCCCTAGAACACAGAACATAGCCCCTAGAACCCCTAGAACACAGAACATAGCCCCTAGAACACAGAACATAGCCTCTAGAACACAGAACATAGCCCCTAGAACCCCTAGAACACAGAACATAGCCCCTAGAACACAGAACATAGCCCCTAGAACCCCTAGAGCACAGAACATAGCCCCTAGAACACAGAACATAGCCCCTAGAACACAGAACATAGCCCCTAGAACACAGCCCCTAGAACCCCTAGAACACAGAACATAGCCCCTAGAATACAGAACATAGCCCCTAGAACCACTAAAACACAGAACATAGCCCCTAGAA
Source organism: Argentina silus (assembly GCF_951799395.1). Lineage (NCBI taxonomy): Eukaryota > Metazoa > Chordata > Actinopteri > Argentiniformes > Argentinidae > Argentina > Argentina silus. The sequence goes on from NC_139667.1 coordinate 251,291, forward strand.
CACAGGACATAGCCCCTAGAACACAGAACATAGCCCCTAGAACCCCTAGAACACAGAACATAGCCCCTAGAACACAGAACATAGCCCCTAGAACACCTAGAACACAGAACATAGCCCCTAGAACACAGAACATA
>NC_139667.1:267556-275056 GCF_951799395.1 Argentina silus
CCATCATGAGAAGGTGTACAGGTGTTCCTCCACCATGAGAAGGTGTCCAGGTGTTCCTCCACCATGAGAAGGTGTACAGGTGTTCCTCCACCATGAGAAGGTGTACAGGTGTTCCTCCACCATGAGAAGGTGTCCAGGTGTTCCTCCACCATGAGAAGGTGTACAGGTGTTCCTCCACCATGAGAAGGTGTCCAGGTGTTCCTCCACCATGAGAAGGTGTCCAGGTGTTCCTCCATCATGAGAAGGTATACAGGTGTTCCTCCACCATGAGAAGGTGTACAGGTGTTCCTCCACCATGAGAAGGTGTCCAGGTGTTCCTCCACCATGAGAAGGTGTACAGGTGTTCCTCCACCATGAGAAGGTGTCCAGGTGTTCCTCCACCATGAGAAGGTGTACAGGTGTTCCTCCACCATGAGAAGGTGTCCAGGTGTTCCTCCACCATGAGAAGGTGTCCAGGTGTTCCTCCATCATGAGAAGGTATACAGGTGTTCCTCCACCATGAGAAGGTGTACAGGTGTTCCTCCACCATGAGAAGGTGTACAGGTGTTCCTCCACCATGAGAAGGTGTACAGGTGTTCCTCCACCATGAGAAGGTGTACAGGTTCCTGATAAAGTGCTGGGTGAATGTATATAGAGAGAGAGGGAGAGAGGGGCTATCCTCAGTGCTGGGTGGGGTAGGGGGTCCAGGGGGTCCAGGGGGGTCCAGGGGTGTGTGTGTGTGTGTGGAGGAGGGGGGGGGGGTCCAGGGGTGTGTGTGTGTGTGTGTGGAGGAGGGGGGGGGGTAGGGGGTCCAGGGGTGTGTGTGTGTGTGTGGAGGAGGGGGGGGGTAGGGGGTCCAGGGGTGTGTGTGTGTGGAGGAGGGGGGGGGGGGGGGGGGTAGGGGGTCCAGGGGTGTGTGTGTGTGGAGGAGGGGGGGGGGGTAGGGGGTCCAGGGGTGTGTGTGTGTGTGTGTGTGTGTGTGGGGGGGGGGGGGGGTAGGGGGGGGGGGGGGTAGGTGTGTGTACTTTGTCTCCCGTCTGTTTGTTTGTAAATATGACCCTGGAACACGTCGAGATCCAGGAGAAACAGTGCTTTCTTTTAGGGGGTGGGGGGGCAGTTCCAGTGTAGATATTTTAGAGCTGCTCCCGTCTCTCCACCCCCTCCCCCCGTTTGTCTATAATGCATGCTGGGAACAGAAGCTTCCTGTAATCACCCCCGTCGACCTCCAAACCAGGCAACTAAGAGTCGACCCCCCCCCCACACACACACACACACACACACACACACACACACACACACACACACACACACACACACACACACACACACACCAGACTGCTACAAGTACCCCCCCCCGTCTGTGTTAGCATGTGTGTGTGTGTGGGGGGGGGGGGGGGGGGGGTCCATGTTCATGGTAACTGTTGTTGAGTGTTGGTCTTGTACGTTGCTGTGTCGTCAGTGTGTGTGTGTGTGTGTGAGAGGGGGAAGGTGGGTCAGTGTTAGATGTATATGACATACATGACATGTATGTAACCCTCTACAGGAGGGTCAGGGGAGGAGAAATACAATGTTGTATTTGAAGCTGCTGAAAGTATTGATTCTGTTCATGTATGTACACACACACACACACACACACTGTGTGTGTGTGTGTGTGTGTGTGGCGTGTGTGTGATTGTGTGTGTGTGTGTGTGTGTGTGTGTGTGTGTGTGTGTGTGTGTGTGTGTGTGTGTGTGTGTGTGTGTGTGTGTGTGTGTGTGTGTGGTGCATGCCAGGGTAGGTCAGGTCTAATGTAGGGTTCTTATGAAGTTAAAGACATCGCTGGGGAATGTATTCTCTATAAATGGATGTATCAAACCAACACATTTTATTGTAAAGCAATAATCATAAAATATATAATAATGATGTATATTGTTATATGAGTTTTATTGATCTAAAGAATGATATGAAAGATACATTAAATAAAACGTTTATAAATGCCCACTGCTCTGCTCGTTTCTATGATAATAACACATTAACAATTACTGTTGTAAAATGCAGTTTACATTTACATTTTACATTTATGGCATTTAGCAGACTTCTTTATCCAAAGCGACGTACAACAATACATTTGTTTAAGTAAGTGAATCATCTATCCAACAGTCATCATAAGATAAAGGCATTTGATCAACTGTTTATATTTAGGGAGTTTGTGAGTTAAGTTGCCCGTGTTAAAGTCCCCAAGGACAATAATGGGGAATTCGTGTTCTCTCTCCTTCTCTCCACTCCTAATATTTGGTCGGTGAGTTGACGTTGAGCCACTTTCACATCAGCTTGCGGAGGGATGGAAACTCCAGCCAATATAAAAGAAGTGAATTCACGTGGAGACTAAAACGGTCTGCAGGTGATGAAAAATGATTCCAGGTCAGGAGAACAAGTTTGCAAAATCACTTTGACGTCGTTGCACCAGCGTTGATTTTCCAGAAACAGATTCCTCCTCCTTTCGCCTTGCGAGTAGAAATTGGGTCACGATCCACCCATAACAGCTGAAAGCCGGGCAGCTGTACAGCGGAGTCTGGTGTAGATTACATTAACCACGATTCACTCACACACACACACACACACACACACACACACACACACACACACACACACACACACACAGGCTGTCGTAACATTCTTCTGTCTGCTCTTCTATTACCATGTGTAACCCTGAACCTGTGAACTCTGACCCTGTGAACTCTGTGTAAAATGCTCTCATATAGAACTGTAATAAACTAGGATAGGGTGTGTTGTGCAACAGCTTCTTACGTAGTCCTCACAGGCAACAGCTTCTTACGTAGTCCTCACAGGCAACAGCTTCTTACGTAGTCCTCACAGGCTCAAAGGCTCAAAGGCCAGTGCTGACAGTCACTTCCTGCTTTCTGAGTTCATACACAGGACAGACTCACAGGAAGACTCAGGAAGACGGAGATCTCCTCATGTTTCCCTCATTCTCAGCCGAGACCTGGACTCTCCTCTTCCTCGTGTTCTCTCTCCTTCTGCTGTAAGTACTGGGTGGATTCCCTTCTTTCCTCTCTTCTTTCCCTCCCTCTCTTTCACTCCCTTTCTTCGCTACGGCTGTTCTGTGCTCTCTATGTCTTTTACTACCACTTCTCTACGTCCTCTCCCTCTACCTCTCTACCTCTCCCTCTCCCTCTCCCTCTACCTCTCCCTCTCTACCTCTCCCTCTCCCTCTCCCTCTCTACCTCTCCCTCTCCCTCTCCCTCTACCTCTCCCTCTCCCTCTACCTCTCCCTCTCCCTCGCTATTCTCTCTTCTACTGCTGGGACTGGGCTCTGTCATCCCCCTCTTCTCACTCCTCCTCTGTTCCAGATAGACGTGGATGATCAGGGTTATTTAAAGGGACTTTGGACTTTTTAGATTAGATTAGATTAGATTCAACTTTATTGTCATTGTGCAGAGTACAAGTACAGAGACAACGAAATGCAGTTAGCGTCTAACCAGAAGTGCAAAATAGCAGAAAGTGCAATGAACAGTATTTACAGGTAGTGCAATATATGATCAGTAGTAGTGCAGTATGATATAGTATAATATAAGCAGTATAATATAGCAGTGCAGTATAGCAGTATGTGAGTAGCAGTAGCATTATAGCAGAATAAATAGTTACAGTATGAGCAGTGTAGCAGCATATGAGCTGTATGGGTAATGCAGTCTAGCAGTATATATGTATTAACAGTAACATGAGGTAGATAGCAGAATAAATATAAATATGGAATGCCGTATAAACAGTATAAACAAGTATGTACAGTATGTGCAGTAGTATTAAAGAAAATATAGGATATGTGCATTATGTGCATTATGAACAGTATGAACAGTATGAACAGGTATGTACAGAAGAGCAGTGGTATTGAGTAAGAGCAGGGGAGGGGAGTATAGTGCAATAGTGCAATAGTCCGGGTGGGGGGGGGGGGGGGGGGGTGGGGGTTGCGGGGGTAGTAGGTTGTCAGGTAGGTGTAGTGTTCAAGTTCAGCAGGGTGACAGCCGCAGGGAAGAAGCTGCCTCTGAACCTACTGGTTCGGGTGCGGAGAGACCTGTAGCGCCTCCCGGAGGGGAGTGGGGTGAAAAGTCTGTGGTTGGGGTGAGAGATGTCCTTGACGATGCTGCGTGCCTTACGCAAGCATCGTTTGCCCTGGACAGCCTCGATGGAGGGGAGTGAGGAACCGGTGATGCGTTGGGCAGTTTTCACCACCCTCTGCAGTGCTTTCCGGTCCGATGCCGAGCAGTTGCCATACCATACTGTGACACAGTTGGTAAGGATACTCTCGATGGTGCAGCGGTAGAAGTTCACCAGGATCTGAGGAGATAGATGGACCTTCTTTAGTCTCCTCAGGAAGAAGAGACGCTGGTGAGCCTTCTTTATCAGGGTGGAGGTGTTGAGGGTCCAGGAGAGGTCCTCAGAGATGTGGACACCCAGAAACTTGAAGCTGGTGACTCGCTCCACCTCAGTCCCGTTGATGAGGATGGGGGTGTGTGCGCCAGACTTGTTTTCTTGGCTGATGTCATGTGACTCGCTGACGTGCTGTACGATGAGGAACCTCCTTTCTAATGTTTTATTATCCTTTATCATCCAGAAGAGGCACGATGTACACAACTGACCCTTACTGTCTCCCCCTCCCTCCCCCCCCCATCCCCTCTCCTCTCCTCTCCTCTCCTCTCCTCCCCTCTCCCCTCCTCCCCTCTCCTCTATTCTCTCTCAGTTATTCCATTTGGCCTTATGGCTTTTTTAAGAAGTTGGGGATTCCTGGACCCAGACCGTTGCCGTTTCTGGGAACATTCTGGCATTATTACTGGAAGGTCAGTGATTATCTGATATTGTCTCTGTTGTTTTCAAACACACTGAATCAAATAGAAACAAATGATCCAGTGTTCAGTAAACATGTGGTCCAGTGTTCAGTAAACATGTGGTCCAGTGTTCAGTAAACATGTGGTCCAGTGTTCAGTAAACATGTGGTCCAGGCAGTGATGAGGAGCTCTGATGGAGAAACCTGAGAATGAAGCAGGAGGTTTATTCCTAAACGGTTTACTGTGACACTGGTTGTCTGGGTTTTCCAGTGCTGTGTCCCCGTCGCCCACAGGAAGGGCTTTCCTCTCGGTGTGACCAGAGAGAAGCCAGTAGTGTTCTATCATACTAACCCTAACCCTCTCTGTTGATATCACGTCTTTACTTCAAACACAAACTTCACCAACAGGCTAAGACTAAATATTTGCACAGCCAATATTTTCATCAGTCTTGCTTCTTACAGGTTTGTGTTTATTTCCCAAAATATTATTCCCAAATTGGTTAGCTAAAACAAAATATTTGCACAGGCAAATGACATATTACTACATGTGGATAACATAGTATTACCTCATACCATTGCTCAGTATGTTGCATCTGTAGTTTATGATGGTTCATATCATGGACGTCTGACTGTTGCATCATCATATCTGAAGTTGATCTGACAACGCATCACGTTTCCCTCGCAGACGTTCACCAACTTTGACATGGAGTGCTACCAGAAATATGGAAAAGTTTGGGGGTGAGTCACACACACACACACACACACACACACACACACGTGAGATCATTCCTCATTCCGTTTAATGATGTCACCAGTCATCTGTATATTTGGCGCTTTTTGCTGATGTCATGGTGTGTGTGTGGCTGCAGGCTGTTTGACGCGAGAGATCCTCTGCTGATGGTGGTGGACCCAGAGATCATCAAAACCGTCATGGTGAAGGAATGCTACTCAGCCTTCACCAACCGCCGGGTGAGAGACGCGCTTCCGGCTCCTTCCATTAGTACAGGCAGATGGTTTGTGTGTTCCACCCCCACACATAACACACAGGCCAGGGCATAGGCTCTGCCATAGGGGTTAAGTGCCTTGCTCAAGGGCACAACGGCAGTGGAGGCACCTTAGATAGAATGCCAACAACCCTCCAGCCACCAGCTCACCTCCGCTCCGCTTTGTTTTGTGACATGGTGCATTATCATGCTGGTAGGAGCCATTAGAAGATGGGTCAATTGTGGCCATGAAGGGATGCACATGGTCAGCAACAACACTCAAATAGGCTGTGGCATTCAAGAGATGATTGATTGGTATTAACGGGCCCAAGAAAACATTCCCCACCCCATTCCACCACCTCCACCATGAGAAGGTATACAGGTGTTCCACCACCTCCACCATGAGAAGGTGTACAGGTGTTCCTCCACCATGAGAAGGTTCCTGATAAAGTGCAGGTTGAGTGTATCTAAACTATATTAGTATTTTGGGACTAAGACATCTGTTTGTTGTGACTCTCTGGCCCAAAGGGGGTGAAGAACAAGGAGGTGATGGGCCCGCTGAAGGACTCCATGACCGTGGTGGAGGACGAGCAGTGGAGAAGAATCCGCAATGCTGTCTCTCCATCCTTCACTGGCGGCCGACTGAGACAGGTAACACACACACACACACACACACACACACACATACACACATACACACGCTCCATTTAGAACCTTCTCTGACAAGGGATCCTCTATGGGGACCAATGAAGAACCCTTTCAGAACCATTTCTGTCTGAGAACATTCTGAAGAGAACTCTCTGCTCTGCTTGTGTTCCAGGTGTTCCCCATCGCGGAGCGCTACGCAGACCGTCTGGTAGACAGCTTGAAGAGCAGGAACCCAGACGAAGCGGTCCAGATCAAACAGTACGTCCTCAGATCCACACTAACAACATCCTGCACCTTCCTGCTGTCTGTTCTCCCAGCCTGACGTTGATGTAAACACCCCCTACTGGTCACACCAGCAGTACTGCACACTGCCCCCTACTGGTCACACCAGCAGTACTGCACGCTGCCCCCTACTGGTCACACCATTACGCACCATGCCTCATCTCCAGTCTGACCTCAGTACTCATGTCTCCTGTCCTAGACTCATGTCTCCTGTCCTAGACTCATGTCTCCTGTCCTAGACTCATGTCTCCTGTCCTAGACTCATGTCTCCCCCTGTCCTAGATTCCTGAGTCCCTACAGTCTGGACGTGGTGACCAGTGCATCCTTCAGTGTGGACACAGACTCCATCAACAACCCCACGGATCCTCTGCTCTCTCACCTGAAGAAGATCATGACACCACGACCCTTGGTCTTCTTCATGTTCTTCCTGTTCCCCTGGTTCTCCTGGCTGCTGAACAAGCTGGGCTTCACCCTGTTCAAGAAGGACAGCGTTGAATTCTTCTGGAACATCATCAGGAAAATTAAGACGGAGCATCAAACAGACCACTCAGTAAGTCTCCCATCACACTCACGCACACACACACACACACACACACACACACACACACACACACACACACACACACACAATATTATACCTAGTATCTAGGATCTCTAGACTGGTCACCATGGTGACACACCTGTGTCTTCTCCATGGTAACAGAGCCAGACGGACTTCCTGAAGTTGATGATCCAGAACCAGATATCAGAGGAGGAGTCTCAGGCCAACGCTGGAGACAAGCCTATCAG
>NC_139667.1:277556-310056 GCF_951799395.1 Argentina silus
TGATGACCAATGACCACTTGGCCACGCCCATTCTCAGGAATATAGTCCACATTAATTTCCAAACATAAAGTTTCTAGATCTAACATGCTATGCACTGTATCCCTCCTTGTATTGCACCTTTTCTTGGGATGGTATACTCGCAGCAAAGGACAATCTGTGTCAAATCAAAGGACATCTGAATTTCGGTGAGAGACTTGATTTGATTGATTTGGTCTCATCTCACTAGATGTGTATTTACAGTTGATGTCATTTCATGGGGCAGTACCTTCCAGTTGGTTACATTATGTAGCCTAGATATTAACTTCTTAAAATCATTATTTACAGTTTTTTAACCTTTTCAGTTGTATTACTGTCCAACTTGTGAACTAAAGGTGTATATCATTTTGCCAGTTATTAAAAGTGTAATGGTTTAGATGGGTAACCATGGTAACTGTGCAGCCAGATCAGGACGATACCTTATGTTTGCTCTTCTCCTGTCTGTGACCAACTTCCTCTGGGGGCTTCAGAAATAAAGATAATCAATAACTTGGTTCAGAAATAAAGATTATCAATATCAATATACTGACGTTTGAGTTGAATATGGGCTGTATTGTGTTGAATACTGAGGAACAAAATGTAACATTACTCTAAAGTGTTGAAAAGAGAATCACATTGGTCTAGTGTGTCCTGTGTTCTCCACCAGCCTCTGACAGGGTCACTTCTCTACACATGAAACCTCTGACAGGGTCACTTCTCTACACATGAAACCTCTGACAGGGTCACTTCTCTACACATGAAACCTCTGACAGGGTCACTTCTCTACACATGTCTGGATTGATGTTAGTCAGCTGACCAGCTGTGAGGTCAGCAGCTAGGCCTGTAATCAGGCAGGTAAACACCATGCAGTGAATAAGGTGGTTAACCCCAATGCAAATAACACTGACCTAGCAGAAACCCTATTCACCAAATCAACAAGGTGGTAGACTAGGTTTAATACCCTCCTCTACACCTCTGCTACCATCTGACCTGTAGAAAATTAAGTTTAAAGTTAGATATTTAGAGTTGTCAAAAGCCGAAAAAGACAGGAAATTCGATTGAGCAGCATGACTTTAAATCTGACCTTTGCACTGACAGGGTTTTCCAGCACACGCAGCTTTGACTCCGGCTTTGTTGGGCTGCTGAACTTCACACAACATCGGCTGCTCAGCACCGGTCATGTCATGTGCTTCTCTCAAACAGCCTGATACTTCCTCTACAGAGAGGTCATTGACCTTGTGGTGGACTGTCTTCAGAAGAACAGCCTATCTAGGGTTCATAGGTTATTCACTCTAATGGGAACATTGGTATTGTAAAGTAAAAATGTTCCCTTGTAGTTTCAGGTTCTTGGTTCAGGTTGTTTGTTGTTGGTTCAGGTTGTAGGTTCAGGTTGTAGGTTCAGGTTGTAGGTTCAGGTTGTTGGTTGTAGGTTCAGGTTGTAGATTCAGGTTGTAGATTCAGGTTGTAGGTTCAGGTTGTTGGTTGTAGGTTCAGGTTGTAGGTTCAGGTTGTTGGTTCAGGTTGTAGATTCAGGTTGTTGGTTCAGGTTGTAGATTCAGGTTGTAGGTTCAGGTTGTTGGTTGTAGGTTCAGGTTGTTGGTTCAGGTTGTTGGTTGTAGGTTCAGGTTGTTGGTTCAGGTTGTTGGTTGTTGGTTCAGGTTGTTGGTTCAGGTTGTTGGTTCAGGTTGTTGGTTGTAGGTTCAGGTTGTTGGTTGTTGGTTCAGGTTGTTGGTTCAGGTTGTTGGTTGTTGGTTCAGGTTGTTGGTTCAGGTTGTTGGTTGTAGGTTCAGGTTGTAGATTCAGGTTGTAGATTCAGGTTGTAGGTTCAGGTTGTTGGTTGTAGGTTCAGGTTGTAGGTTCAGGTTGTTGGTTCAGGTTGTAGATTCAGGTTGTTGGTTCAGGTTGTAGATTCAGGTTGTAGGTTCAGGTTGTTGGTTGTAGGTTCAGGTTGTTGGTTCAGGTTGTTGGTTGTAGGTTCAGGTTGTTGGTTCAGGTTGTTGGTTGTTGGTTCAGGTTGTTGGTTCAGGTTGTTGGTTCAGGTTGTTGGTTGTAGGTTCAGGTTGTTGGTTGTTGGTTCAGGTTGTTGGTTCAGGTTGTTGGTTGTTGGTTCAGGTTGTTGGTTGTAGATTCAGGTTGTTGGTTCAGGTTGTAGGTTCAGGTTGTAGGTTGTAGGTTCAGGTTGTTGGTTGTAGGTTCAGGTTGTTGGTTCAGGTTGTTGGTTCAGGTTGTTGGTTGTAGGTTCAGGTTGTTGGTTGTAGGTTCAGGTTGTTGGTTCAGGTTGTTGGTTGTTGGTTCAGGTTGTTGGTTGTAGATTCAGGTTGTTGGTTCAGGTTGTTGGTTCAGGTTGTTGGTTGTTAACTGTACATGCCAGTTAAGCTAGCTAGCCTAGCACAGGGTGTTTGGGGCAGTGAAACTGTGAAAGTGGTGTAGTGGAGCTGACATTGAAACGGAGATTTCCATGGTCAGGATGAGATGATGAGATGTCTCTGTTCCTCCCAGAATAGAGCAGCTCTGTCCCCTACTACTCCCCAGATGTTCTCTTCTCTCCTTACCCACCTCACCCCCCCATGAGGGCTGGGGTCCTCTACCCACCTCACCCCCCCATGAGGGCTGGGGTCCTCTACCCACCTCACCACCAAGTTGGCATGTCCTGAACTCTGAATATAGGACTTTTCCAGTTTAGATAGAATTGAAAGGGAAATCAGCTCAACCCTGTCATCGATCCATTGTCTATGACACCACCATACCACAGCAAATAATCACACAGGTATTAAAATCCCATGATACTTTTAGAAGCCTTATAAATCACACTGATGGGTAAACACACACACACACACACAGATACTTGTTGAACTTGAATATGTTTGAAGCAGAGTGGCAGCAGATCACATGATATATGTTGGAGGTCAAAGCTGCCTGCTGCCCTCCAGGCCCTGCCTGCTGCCTCCCACCCTCCAGGCCCTGCCTGCTGCCTGCTGCCTCCCACCCTCCAGGCCCTGCCTGCTGCCTCCCACCCTCCAGGCCCTGCCTGCTGCCTCCCAACCTCCAGGCCCTGCCTGCTGCCTGCTGCCTCCCACCCTCCAGGCCCTGCCTGCTGCCTCCCAACCTCCAGGCCCTGCCTGCTGCCTCCCATCCTCCAGGCCCTGCCTGCTGCCTGCCACCCTCCAGGCCCTGCCTGCTGCCTGCTGCCTCCCACCCTCCAGGCCCTGCCTGCTGCCTCCCACCCTCCAGGCCCTGCCTGCTGCCTCCCAACCTCCAGGCCCTGCCTGCTGCCTGCCACCCTCCAGGCCCTGCCTGCTGCCTGCCACCCTCCAGGCCCTGCCTGCTGCCTGCCACCCTCCAGGCCCTGCCTGCTGCCTGCCACCCTCCAGGCCCTGCCTGCTGCCTGCTGCCTCCCACCCTCCAGGCCCTGCTGCTAAGATCAAATACTTTCTAAAATGTTAAATAACGTCATGTGTAAATAAGAAATCTCTGGTCCTTACAGTCAGTGATGAGTTTGGTGCCGCCACCAGAAGTCAACCACAGTAATACTATACTATATATATAATATAATACAGACTCATACAAACCTCCCACTCCTTCACACACACTCTCCACAGTAATCCAGACTCATTCAGTAGTAATGATACAGACTCATTCAGTAGTAATGATACAGACTCATTCAGTAGTAATGATACTAACATGATACTACCTGTTAGCGGTGATTATGCAGTGGACCCAAGTGCGGAGAGATACTCAGACGACAGCGTAAGTAAATCAAGGAGAGTCTTTTAATGAGAGAACTGAGGCACAGCAAACAAACAAACACTGGGGGAAAAATGGGTCAAATAAAGATGGAGAAAACCAAGCTCCGTAAACTAAGGTACGCGCTTCACAAGCGGAATAACTAGAACTAAAAACATACGAAACTGGAACTAGGGCGAAGGGGTAAACGATTAGGATACGGCGCAGACAGGGTACTCACAAACAGACAGGGAGAATCTCTGACAAAGACATGGGGGAAAACACAGCCTATATATAACAAACAGGGGACAGAATACACAGGTGGAATGAATACAGGTAGATTGGGAGGCCACTGGCCCCGTACCGCCAGAGGAGGGAGCCAGAGTCACCAGACAGCAACCTCAGGCATGACACTAACATGATACTAACATGATAACATGTCCACAGGTTCCTAACCCTAACCCTCTCTGTAGGACATTTAGTCACTTCAAATAATGTTGTTTTACTATGTTTCTCATAAATGTTGAAAAAATACATAAAGGCTTGGTATCTTATAAACAGTATGTATAGATTAGTATCCATTGTTTGACATATCAAGGTGGGCAACAAGCCAAGTCAAATCAAATTTTAATAGTCATCTACACAATATACAGGATACAATGTAATGAAATGCTTTTGCATAAATGCATTTATGCAAGCAGATTAATCACTGTCCTTTGAATATGTGGATTTTGTGTCTTTCAGAGAGCTGCATAGCAACGTGATACTCATGATTTCTACCATGCTCTGAATTGACAGCAAACAAACTGCTTGGTAGTGGATCCCAGTAGTGGTGCCAGTTTCCATATCTGTCTGCCCCAAATCCATAAACATTCACCTGGGAAGAAAAAAAGAAGGGTTTCATATTGATCTTCTATACACATGGGCAACATCAACATGCTAGCACTGTGTGAAGATGCCATAGAGTTATAAACACTAGGGGGCGCACTCCCCTAGAAAAGGAAGTTCCAGAAGAAACTTTGTGTGCTTGCAAAGTGTTCTTTTGGTAGTGGAAAAGGTTTAAAGACGTATAGATAGATAGAGATAGATAGATAGATAGATAGAATGAGCCTGGGGTAGTTTAGTGGAGTGGGTAGAGGGTTGGTTGGTTGAGAGTGGTTTCAGTGGGGTACAACTGGTTCCCAAGAGAGTGCATTGTTGTGTAATGATTCTAAGAATGTGTTCTACAGGTCTGCTGTTGTTTTTATTGAAGAGTCCTGACAGTTCAGGAGCAGTTGCAGTAACAATGGGACTCTCAGAATGCTAACCTTAACCCTAACCCCCCCACCCCCATGTTAAAAGAGAGGAGTTTTGGAGTTACAAAAAGCAGCATGTAACATACCGAATGATCTGAAGAATTGGAATAAGAAGAAGAAGAAGTATGAGCAATAACAATAGCAAGCCCACTAATAACAATAGTTGGACTTGCTGAAGTAAGCCCACTAATAACAATAGTTGGACTTGCTGATGAACCTATTGAAGAAGACCATGTGTTGATCCAATTGGCTGATACCTTCCCAGCTCATAGGAAGTCCCACCCTAGTTGACTACATGGCAGCCCTCATGCTGTCACAAATGTAATGAATGGCAAAGACAGCTGCTGCCTTCTCTAGTCATATATCTCTGTGGATGACGCTCATCATTAGTCAGTGATTTCCTGCCTCTAGGTGTCAGCATTGTTCTGTTCCCAGTGCAGGTTGACTAGTTACCTTAGTGAGCTGAGCTGTACACGTCAACATGACTGGCAGAACATGGTTACTGTTACAGAAAGGAAGGCTTACCTTATCACATATGTGTATGGCATATATCAGAGCCATGAATCCAGTGGATGGATATCGCCCATGTTTTTCAAGCCAAATCTCATGAACATATTTCATGAAAGTAGGATTCAGGACCATCACCTGCATGAATTATGAATTGCATAGCTCTCAATCAGTGTAATCAGTCTCTCAAAATATGTTATATAGAGTATAATAGTTTGAATCGTTTATTTGCAAAGTCATTGAAATGCGTTCTCTCTTTGTAAAGCGGCGCAGTAGGCCACTCCCCGCTGACCAGACAGCTGTTGTACAGTCAATCATTCAGCCTGTGTTACAGTATGCCCATGGTTTTCAATTATTCAGCCTGTGTTACAGTATGCCCATGGTTTTCTGTTTATTCAGCCTGTGTTACAGTATGCCCATGGTTTTCTGTTTATTCAGCCTGTGTTACAGTATGCCCATGGTTTTCAATCATTCAGCCTGTGTTACAGTATGCCCATGGTTCAGTTATTCAGCCTGTGTTACAGTATGCCCATGGTTTTCAATCATTCAGCCTGTGTTACAGTATGCCCATGGTTTTCAGTTATTCAGCCTGTGTTACAGTATGCCCATGGTTCAGTTATTCAGCCTGTGTTACAGTATGCCCATGGTTCTGTTTATTCAGCCTGTGTTACAGTATGCCCATGGTTTTCTGTTTATTTTTCTCTTTTCTCAAATAGTTAGTGCCCCCTCAGAGAAGTCACGTGCCCCAGGTCGACTCACCAAGTCCTTGTTGGCTTTGATCCTTGCTTTAATCGGTGCATATGTGCTGTTGAATATAATAGGATTAGGGTGATCTGTTGATCATGTTGATGTTACCATGTCCTTTTTTTGTGCAATTATGGCTTTTAGTGTCAAAAACCCTGTGATAATGTTCTAAAAAGCAGTCAAAGATCCTTCAAACATGTCTTTAACAGCAGGCTGTCAGCAGAAAGCCTAGAAGTCCACGGTCCATTTTATAAGTTGTTGTTGTAAAAATGTTGTAAAATTGTTTTATTAGCTAATGATCTTTATTCATTATGTTGTTGATGTTGAGAGCTGCTCTAACCGAGGCGTTTCATTCAATTGTGTACTATTTAATATAATGACAAATAAACAGAACTTGAACTTGGTCACTCACTGCTTGACGGTGGAGCCTGTGGTTAGGGCACTGAGAAGCCACTGGAGGTCCAGAGTCTTGAAGGGGAACAGCACCAGATGAGTGGTGTTGTCCAGGTCCACAGCACTCTCTGGGTACATGACGTGATGAGTGGTTCTGGTCCCCACATCCTCTTCAAAGCCTCTGGTAGAAGCCTTGTTTATTCTGGTGACACATTGAACAGGGAACCATCTACTGGTCTTTCAGCATTATTACAGGTCCTTAAAAACAGTTGGTCTTAAACCCCGTCTTAAACCCTAATAACGTTTTGGTGTGATTTCCTACAAACTTGCCTTCTGCTGTTGCTTTAAGTAGATTGTCTTGGTGCACTGATCATGTTCACTGTGCATTGAGCTTGTTTCTTCAGTAAAAGTTACCACTCAATTTATGTTTCTCTGCAAACAGCCTGATGCAGCACACCCATCAGTACCTTATGATGACATCATTAAGGTCAATGAGGGCTCCGTAGTGAGACCGCTTGAGATTCCCAGAGTTTCCCACCACAGCACAGGTCCTGCAGCGTTCAGGTCCTGCATCCAAGTACAGCTCCTTGTCAGGGATGACCTGAAACAGCTCCTCCACCACTTTGCCGAAGTTCCCTTGATCATTCTGCAACCTCTGATGATGACAGCAGACCATACATGAGCAGAAACCCTAAAACTGAACTTTTTACTGCAGTACTACCTGCCCCACATACAGTCCTACCTGCCTCACATACAGTCCTACCTGCCTCACATAGTCCTACCTGCCCCACTCTGCTGGTGTTCATCACCCAATGAGCAAAACAATTAAAGTGAAGTAAAAAACTGCACTGACAATGTTGACAGTTGCATTGTGGGTAACTAATCTTCAATAACACAGGAATAATTTACCTTCCACCACTTGATGGTGTCCCCAGGGAGGATCTTATTTGCTCTAGTCATAAATGGATTAAGAGATTGTTTGAAATGCTTCACGAACCAGGGATCTTTCTCTGACTCTGTTAGACATCTGTTGCAGGCACAAGGAGGGCTGGACCCATAGGACAGCAGGCGTTTATTTAAAATCCAATATTTAAAATCCAAAAATGGGTTGGAAGATGTCTGACCAGGCGAGAAATAAAACACAATGATGCTGCATGTGCAAAGTAGAAGTATGAGGACCTTGCTTTTGCGTTTGAAGAAACGCATCTTGCTTCTCTTTAGGGTAGGGTTAGGGTTAGCCAGGGTAGCCTTTAGGCTGGTTTCTTTAGGGCAGCCAGGCGCTGGTTGGATATCATCTGAGGAGGTATTCAGCAACTGTGAGTAAAATAATGATAAATAATGTATTTAAACAAGAAATACAGACTGATTTTATAATAGAGGTGTTTGTGAAATATTACATTAGACATTCAAATATTTTTTATTTGTATTTAACATTTGGTAATGCATAAGCATAGTCCAAACAAAGCACAGTTTTAAGAGATATCTAAGGCAATACGTCATTGATGATGGCTTAAGTACGTTACATTTGCAATCCACGCGTTCTCAGCTGGTAAAGTGTAAATCTCACATTTAGATTTAAATCTAATGTCATTTCAAAACCCATGATTTAATATTTAATCTAAACGTGTGTTTTTGAGCTAAATCGGTCATCCAGATTTAAGATTTAGATTAAATATGTAACTTGTTCTGTATATGGATTTAGCACTGCAAATAGAAAATATAAATTAAATATTTATTTAGTCACTAAATATTTATTTTGGAATCAAACATTTAGATTTGATTCAAATATATAATGTAAATATTTAGTTGAAAACCTATATTTCAGATTTAAATCCAATGTTTCTGCTCAGATTTCTAAACTATATTTGGTAAAGAATTGTAATCTATATATCTTAAAAAGATGTATAAATCGGTAGAAAATTAAACCTTGTTACCACATTTAATGTATAAATCAAATTAAGCAGAGTGTTTTCAAACGTTTAATGAACATTTTATATCTGTGTTTCAGATGAAACCAACTATGCTAATTTAAGCCCTGGGTATGCATGTATATCAGTTTATAACATCACATGGATGAATAAAGCACGTCTGTTGAGACTCAGGTACTTGTCTGTATTCTAAACACACTGCATCGCTAAGGGTGGAAGCACAAAGCCAAGAAAACGGTTGTACAAGTCTATGACAGGATATGTAGCCGGGGTCAGAGCACATCCTGAAACAAACACTCTGACAATGATCCTATAAATTAACCATTATAAATGTATTCATTTAACTAAAGCGAGTGGCTATTTACCTGCAGGCGCCTGCGATGAGACGCAATGCGAAGCTCGCGCAGATGGGAAATGGTAGTTGGGCATACAGTAATAATCATGATGGAGACAAAGGTGTAGACACCCTACCTAACCGGTTTCAGTCCTGGAACCGGGCCCGGGCCAGTTCTGAATCAATTGAAACAGGCTATGCCCAAACACGTTATCTGAGTCCAGGCCGCTCTCGGTATGCTACGGTCAGTAGCGGACTGGCCATCTGGAGCACCGGGAGAAGTCTGTGGGGCCGGTGAGCGACGGGTAGCCTGTTGGATCAGTGCTATTGCGCGCCGACGCACGACTGGTTAAAGACCAGCACGCAGCGGTCACCTACCAATAGATAGTAAATAGATTGGGCAGGATTAAGGATTGGAGAGAATTGTAAACGTCATTAAACCAGTTTAGTCCATGGCATGAGTGTCGGGGGGGCGTGGGCATGCCAAGACTTCCAAAGTTGATTCATGATCGGCAAATGAAAGGTTGTCTGTTGGATGTAGAGATGGTGTTGCCAAGCAGCCAGCAGAGGTGAAAGAATGTGGTTGGCCGAGGTTTGATAAGGAAGGGCTGTTCCCTTTACCGCCCTGTAGGGAGGGGCTGAGCCCTTTACAGCCCTGTAGGGAGGGACAGTTCCCTTTGCCGCCCTGTAGGGAGGGGCTGAGCCCTTTGCCGCCCTGTAGGGAGGGGCTGTTGCCTAAAAAAGACTGCCAATGGCCCCTGGTCTGAGCATTGATTACTTTATCTTATGATGACTGATGGATATGTTACACAGGAACGTCTGAGGAACCAAATGACAGCACACAGAAGGTGGTGGGGTTTAGCCCGAAGGCATGGTTAATAATAAAAGGGGAAAAGGGGTCAGAGAGAGTAGAGTCCAGGGTAGAGAGTAGAGTCCAGGGTAGAGAGTAGAGTCCAGGGTAGAGAGTAGAGTCCAGGGTAGAGAGTAGAGTCCAGGGTAGAGAGTAGAGTCCAGGGTAGAGAGTAGAGTCCAGGGTAGAGAGTAGAGTCCAGGGTAGAGAGTAGAGTCCAGGGTAGAGAGTAGTCCAGGGTAGAGAGTAGTCCAGGGTAGAGAGTAGTCCAGGGTAGAGAGTAGAGTCCAGGGTAGAGAGTAGTCCAGGGTTCGGCAGGCAGGCGAGTAGTCGACACAGGAATGGGCTAGGTCCGTGGAAGGTAGACGAGGGGGAATCCGAGGAAGACGAGGGTTCTAGGGGATCACAGGAGAACACGGTGAAACACAAAACGAACACGGGAGGATATGAAAAGGCTGGAAGCGTATGTGAAACTCAAAGAGTTACCGTGGGACACAGTACATTCTAGCACTGGAGTGGAGTTCAGGCAGGGTTCTTATAGGGCGGTGATTGATGATGGTTCGCAGGTGTGCCGAGTGGAGACAGGGAACAGGTGCGCTGTCGACTGGGAGCTGGACGCTCCAGCGATGATCGCCTGGGCCTCAAGGTGGTGCCAGAGGACCGGTCAGGGAGAGGGACCGTAACAGGATAGATGATTCACTTACTTAAACAAATGTATTTGTTGTAAGTCGCTTTGGATGAAGGGTCTGCTAAATGCCATAAATGTAAATGTAAATGTAATGTACAGTCCATTAAATAAAACTTGATTTATCCACTTAGCAATTTAGAAATGGTTAAAAATAACAACACTTTTATAGTAATAAAAACACTCGTCACTGGGTAGGAAAACCGTTTTACTGTCAAATAGCTATTCATTACAATCTTTATTTATTTGTTATTTATATATATTTTTATAGAGACCTGTTACAAAGACTGCTTTCCTCGTGGCAAACATGAGTCATGTCCTGTGAGGATAAGGGTGTCTGTCCTTCGGCCTGCAGAGGACAGTATACGACTCAAGATTAAATATCCTTTCATTGCCACAACTGAGTTGCTGGAATGTGTTTTCAGTACAGCGGGGTGTGGAGCTCTTCATTCACCAACATATACAGCAATGAGACAAGACAGACGACACAATACAGTACATTAAATACAACATTGTACAATGTGTGTATGATGTTGTATTGTACTCTTTTGTATTGTTTGTGTTTTTGACGTATCTTCGTCAACGCTGGAACAGCCAGATCACACGATCCCCAGAGCGGATTTCCTGGTCTGCAGAAACGATCCCCAGAGCGACTGGGTTGCTAGTTTGTATAATCATCTATGATCAGGAAAACTTACTTTTCCTGATCAAAGATGACACAAAAGATACAAGCATATAAAGGAATTGAATTTATTTAGAGGAAACACCATCCTATTTTTATATGTATTTATTATGTATTTGATTGCCATACGTGGCTTGACTGTTCCATCTGAGCTCTGGTCGTCGGACCTCCTGCAGGACGCCTGTCACGACCGCCACGCGGACGAGGTGTGATTCTTGGAGTCAAGATGATACAATAACACTTGTGGCTCCGATTTGCATGTGCAAAAAGATATCAAAGTCGACCATTTTAACTGTAATATTTCAAATAGAAGTAATCCAATGGGAGTTTATGAAGTCTAGTGTTTGCATTAATGTAATAGCAAAACCAGTTTAAATGATGCTTTGAAGTATAGAACCAGGCCAATGTAAGAAAACGTAGCAAGGGAATTGCTGTAGGCTATTTGATAGACTTCATGACTCGATATCAATGTAATTTGGTCAGTCGTTATCTACGTTCAAAATGATGTTAAGCATTTGTTTATCAGGACATACAGACCGTTTCCACCCATTTTAATTCTGAGCCCTTTAGTAAAGACAGATACAGCGCCTTCAGAAAGTATTCAGACCCCTTCACTTTTTCCACTTTTGTTGTGTTGTAAACTCAATTTAAAATAGATTAAATTAAAAGAATTTGCCATAAATCCACACACAATTCCCCAGAACGACAAAGCGAAAACAGGTTTTTAGAAATTTCAGTAAATTTATTAAAATTGAAATCCAGAAATACCTCATGTACATAAGTATTCTGACTCTTTGCTATGACACTCTTAAAATGAGCTAAAATGCAAACATGTCAACAACAAATCACTCAATAAGTTGTATTGAGTCCATCTTAATGCAAGGATAATAGTTCATGTCATTTTGGAATTAATATATTTGTTTTTATAGGGTCTCTGATTTGCATAGTTATCAATTACACACTGTGTAGATTAGGATGTCACTGCCAACTTGATGCAGCACCACTATTCTTCACACGAGAGATGGTGCAGAGTACTACATTGCACGTGCTGGATTTGCACCAAACCTTAATGGTGAACTGTTGATGTCCTCTGGCTGTCCTCGAACGACCTGGGCGTCTTGCTAGTCAAAATGATCCTGCACTGTAAAAGGGAGGAAAACACTGTGGTTCCGATATGGGTGTGTTTCGCTGTCAAGTCGACCATTTTAACTGTAATATTTCTAATAGACCGGATGAGAAATAATCCAATGGTTTAGTTTAGAGTTTAGAGTTTAAAAGTCTAGTGTTTGCATGAATGTAATACATTTTCAGATTGTTTCCTAAAACTATAGTTGAATAATCACTGTGTTTTCAAACAGAGTAGAGTATTCTGAGTTAGGTCGTTTGTGTTCTGCTCGGCATTTGCTCAAGCAAATTGGGGCTTCTTATATGATATAGCCAATCCCTCAATGTCTTTGATACATAGCCCAAATGTATACAGTAATCCTCAGAAATATTAGGCTTCCAGACATGTTATCATTTACTTGTGCGTACATGCACGGGCATGAGTATAGACGTATAGGCTGGAAAAGATGTTGACATTATTCTGTGAGGTTAGCCTATATGCGATCATAAAAACTCCTTGCACGTAGGCATATCTACAGAAGCATAGAAAACTAGTAGCTATATGTGTATATATATTGGGGTTTAGACAATGAATATTGGAAATAATATCGCGGCGTGAAAAGATCACTAAAAAGGTTTTGGATATCAGAGATTGAGGTGGAACTGCGTCCTCTGATTTGGCTTTAACTCTTTTAATTAATCCCAAAACTACAACACTTGTATGTTTATTTGTCTCTCTTGCAGGGATGTCAGAACAAACGGGACCGACTGCCAAGAGCTTCCGCAACAGCAGCCAGGAACTTCTGCCAGGTCGCCTGGACCTGAGGAGAAAACGCGTCTCCGAACTTTACAGCAAGGACGATAGTGAGGCAGTCGAATAACAGCTGTGAATCAGAACATGTTGTTTAGTCAATATTCAGGATAGAAATTCGTTTTCCCATTATCTTTGGTCGATTAAAGCGTTGAAATAATCTTGGTGTAAAGTGTTGTGTATACATTCATCAGTGTCAGTAGACCTTTAGCAGAGATCATCGGACGGAAGGCCTACCCTGAAGTTGCCAGGATCGACATGGAGTTTCTCGGCATGTAGCTGGCTCAGCTTGGCGTAGGTGCCCTTGATGTCGTCCATGTGTTTCACAGCCTGATCCAGAGCTGCGCAGATGACCTTTCCATGAGCAGCTAGTTTGGCGTTGCCCAGGATTGCAGCTGCACTGGACAAATCACCAAAGGAGTCGAAATACCCCCGAGTCCAGGGGTACACGATCAGAACTCTATATGAACATAAAAATGAATATGTGAGCATTTTGTTAAGGAAAACGTCATCGTGTTATGTGACATCGTCCCATCTCCCCAACCTTAGCTTCATGAAGACAACAGTGGCCTACCTCGCCAGGGCTTGTGGTCCGATCTCGTTGACATTGACTTTGGCCCAAACATCAGCGATGGTGCTGCACTCGCTGTCTGTCCAGTCAGCCATGTTGTCAGGGTTTCTGGGTCTTTGCAACAAGGTTTCACCAGTAGCCGCAGGTATTCAGCAAAGCGCCACTTTGACAAGCAGCTTATATGACTGAGCGCCCTCCGCCCAGCATAAGAGCTCACCCGTGATTGGCTCTCTCCTACAGATCTGGAGCAGGATGTTTCAGTGGTGCACTGAGAGTCCATATATGGACAAAACCAGCCTAAACATAATACACTAGATATCATTGGCCATCATACATTTTTGTATAATTATTTGTTTCTGAAATCATATAAATCCATCTGGATGCATCAAGTCATCATCATCATCTGGTCACTCGTTACATGTTCAAAATGATGTTAAGCACTTATTTATCAGGACATGCAGACCGTTTCCACTCATTTTAATTCTGAAATGTGAAACGTTCCGTCAGATCGGCAGATAGAGGCAGATAGGTGAACTTTTGATGTCCTCTTGATGTCCTCGAACGAAGGAGTCTTTTTTGTTTCGATCAGAAAATCCTTGTAGGATAAACTTGATGTCCGGATTAGCCTATAAGCTACAATGTGATATTGTATTATACTGTTATTATATTATCTGACATTACATTCTATTAGGATATATATGATATTAGATTTTAATATTGCAAACATGTAACATGTAAGACATGTATTTACAACGTGGAGGTAAAAAAACAAATCGAAATGAAAACAAAATCAAACGAAATGTATAACTTAGACAATAATGATCATCCTGTTGTTTTGAATACATGTTTTGCATTGTTCAATGTAAACGAACCAGCTGCAACTGATCGAAATACCTAGGTATGGTATAATACTATAATCATATAGCTGTCCTTTTCTCTCTATCAATCAAACAAATTGACTTCATTTTGACTTTCCATTCGCCTGAGGATAAGAGCGACATGCATAGCATTTAAATGTAAATTAAATATTTACCTTAAATTGCGGTACAGAATCAAACTCAACATTCAACAACGGGATGATAACGACGCTCCTTGATTTCCACCAAAACGATTGTAGTCTGGAGGAGCATCGCCTGCTGCGTGTCTGCCTCTCTAATCCACTAGAAACACAACCAGCTGGAAGCGATCAGCAAAATGTAGCTTCTTCTCCTGTAGTCGTAATACACCGACATACAAAAGGAGCTAAATGAGTCTCAGCCAAGGACACATCCGCGGTCAAAGCCTGATGACGTTGGCACTGAGGCTCTGTCATGGTGAGGCTTTTCTGCAAGGGACAACGATTTCACTTATAAGATGTGAAATAAGCCTGCTTTGATAAATTTACATAAATCAAGCAATTCCTATATAATGAATGTGAATGTTATAGGCTCTACTTCATTTATCAGGCTCGAAATAGAATTAAATGACAGGCATATTGGTCTGGTTATAATTCGGATAAGTATTTCCCCCATTTTCTTTGCAGGATGATTGTCGTTTACCCTCAGACGAAAATCTACTTCGCTCACTAGTCAGACCTCAGCCCCGGATTAGCCCCCGTCCAGAAGCCCGGAAAGGTTGTCATGAACGCCATCGGTGGCTTCCGACGCAGTCGGAAAATGAACGACCTAGTCGGTGGATTGAGGGATCTCAGCGAGCTGCTGCCTGCAAGCTGCGCATTGACCCTGGCAACCTCAATGTCACTGCCACATGGTCTGTCAGTTCAGGAGCATTTGGGTTCCTGTGTCCCTTAATCGAATCAAATGTTCAGATTCTATCCCACAACATCGTTGTGGCTGGTCGTTTTCCTGTGGATTTCACTCCCGAAGTGCGCGTGTCTGTGGATAAGTCCCTGGCTGATAAATACAGATCAGATCATCAGCAAGCCAAGAGAGCGCTTCCTGATCTGTCGTCACAACAAAAGGAGCAGCCAATGAAGTCAGTTATTCTGTGTTTTTGTCCCTGTGTTCAATCTCACTATTTGGTTTCAAATAGGTTTCTGGAATCACTCAAAACTATTGTTCAAAATTCCATTGAACCTAATTAAATAAAACACAATAACAACAATTTTTCTTATATCCTTAAATATTGCTGTGATCAAGAATACTCCTTAAGATTACCTATATTCCTCCTTTATATCCTGATGTTAAATATACTGCACACGTATGGTTTTTACTTTGTTTCAAGCGTAAATGCATTCAGTCCTACAAGATATACAACCACAACCAATTCCCCATGATACAGGACAACACTAGAACTAGTGTCATGATACAGGACAACACTAGAACTAGTGTCATGATACAGGACAACACTAGAACTAGTGTCATGATACAGGACAACACTAGAACTAGTGTCATGATACAGGCCTACACTGTCATGATACAGGCCTACACTGTCATGATACAGGCCTACACTAGAATGACTCTGTTGTGATACAGGCCTACACTAGAATGACTCTGTTGTGATACAGGCCTACACTACAATGACTCTGTTGTGATACAGGCCTACACTAGAATGACTCTGTTGTGATACAGGCCTACACTAGAATGACTCTGTTGTGATACAGGCCTACACTAGAATGACTCTGTCATGTGTGTAATGTTGAATGTTGACGCAGGAAGAGGTCATTTACAGCAGCTAATGGGGATCCTCAAAACCAAACACTGACAGCATCTTTACACAGCGGGTCATCAAATATGCAATTCAACAGAGCTACACGGCTCAAGATGGAAATAACAGCCTTTTGCAGACCTAAGAAAAATAAATGACCCATATCAATTTTATATTGGGAACTTCAAAGTGCCGAAAATAAGCAGACTACGTCATAGGCAAATGCCGTTCTGAAGCCGTCATCTTCCCGTGTGATGTTGCCGTCTGAATGAGAGGTCGGCTAAAATAATAATAATAATACATAATAAATAATAATAGAATACCATTTTTTTTTATTTAAAATAAAAAAGAGAGCATTTTCCACAGAAACATACATGTTTTTAAAACAATGTTTATTTTTTTCAATATAGCTTTGACACAATTTCCAGCCGCACAGACTGTTGAAGTGTCATCTGTCTCCATATTGGTGCTGAGCGCTGCTCTAGTGGTACTGTCTGCCGAGAGCCGCGACCACGACGAGCAGGAACTTCTGCCAGGCCTCTTGAGTATCAGGCGTGAAGCCGGCGACACCAAATTTGGCAGCCACGCACACCGTGATGGAGTCGGCCATCAGCTAGAAAGCAAAAGGAAGACAAATGCTTGGTCTAAGGGGAAAACATATTTGAATTTAAACGGACGTTTTAGAGGATGCGATTATCCATAGGCCTACTAAAACAGTCAACATAGGAATCAATTAGTTTGTTTGCGTACTGTAACAGAATCATCTAATGCACCAAAACGACTCCAATAGTATTTCAGAAACTAATAGGCTATTCATGGAACTCACCCTGAAGTTGTCGGGATCCACATGCAATTTCTCGGAGTGCATCACACTCAGTGGGATGTAGATCTTCTTGATGTCATCCAGGTTCTTCACGGCTCTGTCCAGTCCGTTCATGATGAGCTTGCCGTGAGCGGCCACCTGGGCGTTGCCGATGATGGCAGAGGAGGTAGACAGGTTACCAAGCGTGCTGAAGTGCCTCTGAGTCCATGGAGACACGATCAGAAGTCTAAAAAGAGAAACAGGTTTGGATTCATACATTGTATTGGCCAACTTAATACACGTTTCCAACTGCGCAAGAGTCAATGGCCAATACATCAATTAATAAATACGTCAACTAATTACCTGGCCAGAGCCTGGGGTCCGATTTCATCTACGTTGATCTTTGCCCACAGGTTCGTGATGGCTGTCTTCTCAGCATCTGTCCAGTCGACCATTTTGACGTTGTTTTTTGATTTCCTCTGGTACTTTGTACTCTGTACTAATGTTCCAACGGATCCCTGAACTAATTGTGTCCTGGAATGTCCAATTTATTGATGTTCAGTCTCTCCGCCCAGGAGAGAAAACTAAAATGATTGGATGAATGTCTTGAGGGGGCAAGGCGTGCCAGAGATCGGCATAATGCCAAATGTATCCCACCTTTCCAGATATGCTTGGTCATTCAGGCGTTGTCAAATTCAAATTATTTAACAAGGAATAAAAAGTGCTGAGTTACAGAAACAAATACGTAGCTATTCAGAATCACATTTATTTGAATGATATGATCAAATATATTTCTAAAAGTAAGATGTACAGGATGCTACAATATTCAAATATAATTTTGTGCATCTCTATCATTAGGCTACATTCCAATGTAATAAAAAAGATGTATTTACTTTTTTACTGTATAAAATCGTGTATAAAAACGGAATAAACCAATAAAAACAAAAACAGTTTATATATTTGCCAATGTTACAGCATTACAGCGTGACTCAGTCTGTGTTTTATCTTCACATTCAGACGGTCCCACCCATTTGATAGTTCCACATTTCATGTTTTTTTTTTTTTTTTTTATTAATCGAACTGTCAGCTGGTGGAAAGTTGTTTATGTAGGCTACATGAGAGCAATTGCATGAGTAGCTAATTTGGGGTACTTTTTATTTTGGGCTGCCCGATTTTTATTGACGTTTGTCTAGCATATATTATATTTTTATTTTTATATTTGTGGATTTACTCTACACAAAATTAAATTGGTTGTTAAACAAATATCCACCACAAATAGTTGTTGTTATTTACCAATCCAATTGAACAACAGGCCTACATTTAATTTTAATTTATTGGAGGCTAAGCGCTGTGGAGGAAATAGATTTAGTTCTTCTGTTGTAAGCTTGTGTGTGGACTACAGAACTAAACCTTCCAATAAGTGATGACGCATCATATTAATCTATTCATGTTATTATTAAATCAACATTACTCTAGTCATTCTTATTTGAATGAGATGCCATGGGGGAAATGTAAACCAATTGATACAGCTTTTTTTATGTAACCTATTAAATATCATATGCGTAAAATGCCATATTTTTTGGCATAACATACATTGGCTCAATTCCACAATTCTAATGAAAAAAAAAACATGAATCATGATTTGGAATATGCCTTATCCGAGGAGGAGTCGAGATAATATGAGGGTGTGCCTTCTCTCACGTCTCAATAAAAAGACCCACTGACATGTCTTCGCTCAGAAGCTTCTTTTCTAAACATCCTAATTTAAGTGGATAAATCGAACAAGGCGCAGCAATGAGTCTCACAGGCAAAGATAAAGCTGTTGTGACGAACTTCTGGGAAAAGGTCTTCCCAAAGATTTCTGAGATCGGAAACGAAGCTCTTTCCAGGTAAATATAATGAATTTATTCATGTAAACTTTTGTTTGAATTATTATGGAATAAACCAGTGAAATGGCATGTCGATGAAATATGAATAATTTGTAAGTCCAATGTTAACTCATGTCTAATGTCCCACATAGAATGCTCGTCGTCTTCCCCCAGACCAAGACCTACTTCTCCCACTGGCCGAGCACGAGCCCCGGATCTGCTCCCGTGAGGAAGCATGGCAACGTCATCATGTCCATGATCGGAGAAACGATTGACCATTTGGACGATCTTGGTGGCTTTTTGGCACATCTCAGTGAGCTGCATGCTTTCAAGCTGCGCGTTGACCCTACCAACTTCAGGGTAAAAGGAAAGGGGAAAAGGGGAATCATTAAGTGGTTAATGGTCGATGTCACCTTTTCACATTGCCTTCAACTCTCACTCATAAGCCTGCATTTCTGTTCTCTTTCAGATCCTGACCCACACCATCATTGTCTGCTTTGCAATGTACTTCCCCAGCGACTTCAGTCCTGATGTCCAAGTGTCTGTTGAAAAGTATTTCCAGAACCTGGCTCTTGCCCTGTCCGAGATGTACCGTTAACTCACCAGAGCTCCGCTGTCAAGCGAGATCCCGTGTCAGGCTGTCTTTTCAAAAGTGACACACAGACAATAAACTGGATTGAAACTATCTAACTTGTTACTCGTCATTTCCTAGGTTTTCATGTCACCATTACATGGTGCCTTGAATTGTGATTATTTATTATTATTGAAGGACTGAAAACAATAGGCATATGCTAAGTTCGTTTCACGACAATAATCTAATTAAAAAATAAATAATATAAATAATAATCAAATTCATAAATAAAAAGAATAACGAAGACTCGACTTTGTCATTGGAGATTACTGTTGATTTATTCTCTGGCTGGATAGTTCTTGTCCAATAAAGCCACAGAAGGCTATTATTATGGAATTATGGAATTACATGAGAGGGTGTAGTTTTATTTATTTATTTTTATTTAACCTTTATTTTACATGGCATCAGAGCAACCAACTGAAACGTTTTGTGGAGAATGTTCCAGCAGTGAGGTCCACCACAACTAAAAGTCCACCACAACTCCAATTTGATGGAGACCCGAGGAACCTCAAAAGTTAACCAACTCTGAGAACGAGTTAGGTCATTGATGTTCTTGAATTTCAATAATGAGGTTAGGTAAGGTGGGAGTTTATGCAGTGAGGCTTTATACACAAAAAGGGAGTAATGAAGAGATCTACGGGACTTTAACGACGTCCAGCCAACCTTTTGATAAAGGATGCAATGATTAATATTAAAACTATCACCTGTAATAAAGCAAAGGGCGCTGTGGTAGATGGCATTCACAGGTTTAAGAGTAGTGGCTGCTGTATTACGGTAGATGACGTCACCATAATCAAGCACTGGCATGGTAAGGTTGGTGAGTACAATCCGCTGTCTGCTCCTAGAAAAGAAGCCCACCTTAAATCTTACCTTTTTAACTAAGCTCCTCCATAACTAAGCTTTAACTAACTCCTCGTTTCTGAACGTCAGTCTTTGTCAACCAAATGTACCAACCTCAACCCAACAAATGCAGGACAGTGAATGCAGACTGTAGCTCAGAAGAAGCCTGGTCAATCGTGGGGGCAATATACATATACAACAGAGTCGGCATATAGAGGCAGGTTACAATTATTTACAGATAATCCAATATTGTTGATGTAAATAGTAAAAAGGACCGGATCAATAATTGATCCTTGTAGAACACCCTTTGCTATGTCCAGAAAACACCATTAATTACACACTACGTTCTGTCCGTTAAATAATTTTCAAACCATCTACATGAAGCCTGATCCAGGCCTATTTCAGACAACCTCTGAATGAGTAGGGAATGGTCGGCTGGGTCGAAGGCCTTGGAGAAATCTATAAATAAGGCAGTGTTTTTTTTTGTGATATAGGAAATTTAACACATAATTTAAGTGTAACGGCTGAGACTGTGCTATGACCAGGTCTAAATCCCCAAAACTAAAATGAGAGCATTTTCCATAAAAACGTACATCTTGTAATGGTCACATGAAAACCTGGGAAATGACGAGTAACAAGTTAGATAGTTTCAATCCAGTTTATTGTCTGTGTGTCACTTTTGAAAAGACAACCTGACACGGGATCTCGCTTGACAGCGGAGCTCTGGTGAGTTAGCGGTACTTCTCGGACAGGGCACGAGCCAGGCTCTGGAAATACTTTTCAACAGACACTTGGACATCAGGACTGAAGTCGCTGGGGAAGTACATTGCAAAGCAGACAATGATGATGTGGGTCAGGATCTGAAAGAGAACAGAAATGCAGGCTTATGAGTGAGAGTTGAAGGCAATGTGAAAAGGTGACATCGACCATTAACCACTTAATGATTCCCCTTTTCCCCTTTCCTTTTACCCTGAAGTTGGAAGGGTCAACACGCAGCTTGAAAGCATGCAGCTCACTGAGATGTGCCAAAAAGCCAGCAAGGTCGTCCAAATGGTCAATTGTATCGCCGATCATGGACAAGATGATGGAGCCATGCTTCCTCACGGGAGCAGATCCGGGGCTCGTGCTCGGCCAGTGGGAGAAGTAGGTCTTGGTCTGGGGGAAGACGACGAGCATTCTATGTGGGACATTAGACATGAGTTAACATTGGACTTACAATTATTCATATTTCACATTTCGACATGTCATTTCACTGGTTTATTCCATAATAATTCAAACAAAAGTTTACATGAATAAATTCATTATATTTACCTGGAAAGACTTTCGTTTCCGATCTCATCCAGCTTTGGGAAGACCTTGCCCCAGAAGTTCCTCACAATAGCTTTATCTTTGCCATTGAGACTCATTGTTGCACCTTGTTCGATTTATCCACTTAAATTAGGATGTTTAGAAAAGAAGCTTCTGAGCGAAGACATGTCAGTGGGTCTTTTTATTGAGACGTGAGAGAAGGCACACCCTCATATTATCTCGACTCCTCCTCGGATAAGGCATATTCCAAATCATGATTCATGTTTTTTTTTCAGTAAAATTGTGGAATTGAGCCAATGTATGTTATGCCAAAAAATATGGCATTTTACGCATATAATATTTAATAGGTTACATAAAAAAAGCTGTATCAATTGGTTTACATTTCCCCCATGGCATCTCATTCCAATAAGAATGACTAGAGTAATGTTGATTTAATAATAACATGAATAGATTAATATGATGCGTCATCACTTATTGGAAGGTTTAGTTCTGTAGTCCACACACAAGCTTACAACAGAAGAACTAAATCTATTTCCTCCACAGCGCTTAGCCTCCAATAAATTAAAATTAAATGTAGGCCTGTTGTTCGATTGGATTGGTAAATAACAACAACTATTTGTGGTGGATATTTGTTTAACAACCAATTTAATTTTGTGTAGAGTAAATCCACAAATATAAAAATAAAAATATAATATATGCTAGGCAAACGTCAATAAAAATCGATTAATTTTCAGGCAGCCCAAAATAAAAAGTACCCCAAATGAGCTACTCATGCAATTGCTCTCATGTAGCCTACATAAACAACTTTCCACCAGCTGACAGTTCGATTAATAAAAAAAAATAAAAAAAACATGAAATGTGGAACTATCAAATGGGTGGGACCATCTGAATGTGAAGATAAAACACAGACTGAGTCACGCTGTAATGCTGTAACATTGGCAAATATATAAACTGTTTTTGTTTTTATTGATTTATTCCGTTTTTATACACGATTTTATACAGTAAAAAAGTAAATACATATTTTTTATTACATTGGAATGTAGCCTAATGATAGAGATGCACTTTTTTTTTTTTTAAATGAAGACCACACGGAACAAAATTATATTTGAATATTGTAGCATCCTGTACATCTTACTTTTGGAAATATATTTGATCATATCATTCAAATAAATGTGATTCTGAATAGCTACGTATTTGTTTCTGTAACTCAGCACTTTTTATTCCTTGTTAAATAATTTGAATTTGACAACGCCTGAATGACCAAGCATATCTGGAAAGGTGGGATACATTTGGCATTATGCCGATCTCTGGCACGCCTTGCCCCCTCAAGACATTCATCCAATCATTTTAGTTTTCTCTCCTGGGCGGAGAGACTGAACATCAATAAATTGGACATTCCAGGACACAATTAGTTCAGGGATCCGTTGGAACATTAGTACAGAGTACAAAGTACCAGAGGAAATCAAAAAACAACGTCAAAATGGTCGACTGGACAGATGCTGAGAAGGCAGCCATCACGAGCCTGTGGGCAAAGATCAACGTAGATGAAATCGGACCCCAGGCTCTGTCCAGGTAATTAGTTGACGTATTTATTAATTGATGTATTGGCCATTGACTCTTGCGCAGTTGGAAACGTGTATTAAGTTGGCCAATACAATGTATGAATCCAAACCTGTTTCTCTTTTTAGACTTCTGATCGTGTCTCCATGGACTCAGAGGCACTTCAGCACGCTTGGTAACCTGTCTACCTCCTCTGCCATCATCGGCAACGCCCAGGTGGCCGCTCACGGCAAGCTCATCATGAACGGACTGGACAGAGCCGTGAAGAACCTGGATAACATCAAGAAGATCTACGTCCCACTGAGTGTGATGCACTCCGAGAAATTGCATGTGGATCCCGACAACTTCAGGGTGAGTTCCATGAATAGCCTATTAGTTTCTGAAATACTATTGGAGTCGTTTTGGTGCATTAGATGATTCTGTTACAGTACGCAAACAAACTAATTGATTCCTATGTTGACTGTTTTAGTAGGCCTATGGATAATCGCATCCTCTAAAACGTCCGTTTAAATTCAAATATGTTTTCCCCTTAGACCAAGCATTTGTCTTCCTTTTGCTTTCTAGCTGATGGCCGACTCCATCACGGTGTGCGTGGCTGCCAAATTTGGTGTCGCCGGCTTCACGCCTGATACTCAAGAGGCCTGGCAGAAGTTCCTGCTCGTCGTGGTCGCGGCTCTCGGCAGACAGTACCACTAGAGCAGCGCTCAGCATCAATATGGAGACAGATGACACTTCAACAGTCTGTGCAGCTGGAAATTGTGTCAAAGCTATATTGAAAAAAATAAACATTGTTTTAAAAGCATGTATGTTTCTGTGGAAAATGCTGCCTTTTTTATTTTAAATAATGCTATTCTATTATTATTTTGTATTATTTTGTATTTTGTATTATTATTATTTTCGTCGACCTCTCATTCAGACATCACAGGGCTCAGAACAGCATGTTCTGGTCCACCTCTACGGTGGGCCTCATCATCACAGGGCTCAGAACAGCATGTTCTGGTCCACCTCTACGGTGGGCCTCATCATCACAGGGCTCAGAACAGCATGTTCTGGTCCACCTCTACGGTGGGCCTCATCATCACAGGGCTCAGAACAGCATGTTCTGGTCCACCTCTACGGTGGGCCTCATCATCACAGGGCTCAGAACAGCATGTTCTGGTCCACCTCTACGGTGGGCCTCATCATCACTGCTCAAATGTGCCTCTCTTGGTTTAATCAGTCCAAGTTCCTCACAGTAATACTGCAACAATCTGAAAACCGTACGTTTGTAGTAGATAGATAGATAGATAGAAACTTTATTTATCCCAGGGGGAAATTCAGGTTCCAAGTAGCATACAGACATAGGGGGTATCACACATAACATACACATACAACATACAACATTAGCAGCATTTTATACAGGCGAGGTGCAGTTGTAAATGTCTTTGCAGTTAGGTGAGGTGCAAAAAGGTAAGGCAGACAGTGCGATTATAGCATTAAATACTAAAAACTAAATACTAAATACGGGCTACATAAATATGGACCATTTTAAAGTGCATTTAGTCCAGGCTGGTGGAGGGAGGTAGGAGCTGTGTATGAGACCTAGCATAGCTAGTAAACATTGTAGATAATGAGGTGAAACAGTGACATGATACATGATAGTGATATGATACAGAGGGTGGAGGTTATGCAGAGAAGTCCATCTCTTTGCCCTTGATTGACTTATTGTAGAGTTGTATGGCTCTGGGGACAAATGATTTAGTAAGTCTGTCAGTTTTGCTTGTCAGTGCTCGTAACCTCCAGCTGATCAAGCTCTTCTGCTGGATGATGGTGTGGTAGTGTATTTAACATCAGGCTATAAATTAGGAATATAGGTCATTTTAAGGAGTATGCTCCATGTATTCAAGGATATAATAAATATTCGTTTTTCATATGCTCAGTTTTTCACATGCACAGTGTCTAGGCCTACCACACATATTATAACCTAATATAATATATATCCTAATAGAATGTAATATAATCATATCATATAATAACAGCCTACGTCACATTGTAGCCTATAGGCTAATCCGGACATCAAGTTTATCCTATAAGGAGTTTCTGATCGAAACAAAAAAGACTGGTTCGTTCGAGGACATCAAGAGGACATCAAAAGTTCACCTATCTGCCTCTACTAAAGGGCAGAACGCTTCGTATTTTATGCCTCAGAATTAAAATGGGTGGAAACGGTCTGTATGTCCTGATAAACAAATGCTTAACATCATTTTGAACGTAGATAACGACTGACCAAATTACATTGATATCGAGTCATGAAGTCTATCAAATAGCCTACAGCAATTCCCTTGCTACGTTTTCTTACATTGGCCTGGTTCTATACTTCAAAGCATCATTTAAACTGGTTTTGCTATTACATTCATGCAAACACTAGACTTCATAAACTCCCATTGGATTACTTCTATTTGAAATATTACAGTTAAAATGGTCGACTTTGATATCTTTTTGCACATGCAAATCGGAGCCACAAGTGTTATTGTACTCCGTTTTCGGATCAACCCACCCGGAGCTCCACCACCACCCCCTCCCCCTCTGTGTCTGTGTCCTGACCCACTGGGTCACCGTCGTCAGTGTCTTTGAGACACTGAGACATTACTAATCTCATGCAACACAGAAACATTGGAATCAAAACTAAACCATACTCGCTTCTAGATGCTTTATGTCATGTCAGCATTTCCAGTGATTTTCTATCATGTATTTACAGTAACGTTTTACAGTATTTGATTAACAGTTCATCCTTTGTTGACTTTCAGAGCTCTTTGGAACCAGGTTAAGAAATCTAAATCCATTGATACAACTGAACAATAATGACAAATAAAAAAGGACAATGTATTGGTAATGAATAATGCCAATTCATATCACTGAAATAAGAAGCATACTGTCATATTCTGGTCTCATAAATGAGTCTGGAGTCCCTCCTCCTCTCACATACACACATCTATCTATATACACATCAAGTCTATGTTGCAGACATTTTCGTTGCTTAATTGTAAACATTTGGCCTTATCTGTTCACATACTGGTTTCCTCCTCTCTCTTCTCTCCCCTCCTCTTCTCTCTCCTCCTCTCTCCTCCTCCTCTCTCTCCTCCTGTCTCCTCCTCAGGGTCCTCTGAGAAGCCTGGTCTCTTCTCCTGGTCTTCAGGTTCACAGCGACCACAGCACAGACCATCCCCAGCAGAACACAGCTCACCAGGGAACACCACACTGCATAGAACATGGAGTCGATGCCAAAGGGGTCCTTCTCCTGATAGATTAGGATGGTCTTGTTTGATGAGTAACACATATATTCAGAATCTACCCAATCATAGACAGCACACCAGTACTGACCACTGTCCTCCAGTGAGAGGTTAGAGAGGACCAGGGTGGTAAAGGAGTGAGACACATTGATTCGTCCAATCAAATCTTCAGGAGTTTGTTCATAACCTTCCTGAAAAGCAAGTGAGTTCAGAATGACACCATCATGCTGAGCTGTCTGTCTGTACCACATAATATTATTGATAGAAATGTTTTTGACAGAATACTGCTGTATTTCTTATAACAATGTCCTAGGCCTGCCCCTATGGGTAAGGCAGGTTGTGGAAATTTACTGAGTAGTGTTGCTGGGCAAAACAAGGTTTGAAGGTTGGAAGTAGAGTGTGGGAAACAGTCCTTGTGTCAACTGTTATTGACACAATGTGTTCCAACCCTCAACATCTCAATCTTTGTCCTTAGTTGGGGTACGGTGTGCTCCATCCCTCCCTATAAGGAGGGAAAGTTGCTGTGCTGCTTTAGAGATTTCACTGAACTTCTGTTTGGAGTGTCTCTCCGCTTGCGAGTGTATACCCAGTGGGTACCCAGCTAGCCTACTCCTTGATATGTCTGCATAGCTTAGACAGTGGAACTGAAGGCTGTTCTCCAAGGCGCTGGGCCGACTACAGTGGAAAACATGCAGAGGAAATAGAGCAGGACAGCAGAAACCCATCAAGCCTAATTCCTCCAGAGACGCCATCCCTCATGTAACAACAGCTGAGGGGAGAAACCCTGGGTCCAGCCAGAGACTGTGTCCTGCCACTGCTGCCTCCCGAGAACACCATCCTGCAGCCAGTCAGCGATCACACCTGAGGCTGGCTGTTTAACACCATTAACAACCAGGGTCCCATCCTCAGTGACTTCATTATGGACAACCATCTTGATTTGCTCTGTCTGACTGAAACCTGGCAGAAACCTTTTGAATATTTTTCCGTGAACACGCAACATGTTGACTTCCCCACACACAACCGTGGCCATATCCTGGACCTGGTCTTCTCCATTGGCATCACTGTTGGAAACCTGACTGCCACTGACCTCACTATCTCTGACCACCAAGCCATTCTCTTTGATGTTGACCTCCCCACTCCTGATCCAAAGCAGATATGCACCATAAAGTCCCGGAACCTCAAGGCCACATCACTCCAGTCCCCTGAAACCTCTACGCCTCCCAGTCCGATTTAGGATTCAGTTTAACATTGTCTTCACCACCTACAAATCCCTCAACAACATGGCCCCCTCCTACCTCTCTGACCCCCTCCTCCAACACACCCCTACCAACCTCCTTGTCCCTGTCACCAGGACTAAACACAGCGGACCTGGGGGGACCAGGACCAAACACAGCGGACCTGGGGGGACCAGGACCAAACACAGCGGACCTGGGGGGACCAGGACCAAACACAGCGGACCTGTGTTTACCTACTCTTAGGAACACTCTCCCAAACACCTGCAATCCTGAGAAGTGAGATCCTTTTGTGAATTGCTTCAAACTACGTCGTTACGAGATAGTATGACATTTGGACGAGAGTTACAATTACATTGCACATAATAATCATGTTAAGCCTTGAGAAATATTTTCTGTACAGTCCATTATGTGTTCCCTACGCAGTCTAGAGGAGCACTTTGAACTGTTGGGCCACACTGAAGGGCCAAGACCACTCCGTATGACACCCCTCATGGTTGAAACTCACTTGATTCATATTCTAGAAGTCTTGCTGAGTAGATTGGTGGAATAAATCATGTTCAACCTTGGAAAATATTTTGTGTACAGTCCATTATGTGTCCCCTATGCAGTGCAGCAGTCTTTCAACAGGATAATTAGGATATTAGAAGAATTACAAAACACAAATAATACATTGACAGTGTTAAATGTTTATTCCCAGATGTAGTTACATATCATTTGTGGTTCCTTTATCCATATTTAGCATTTCTAAATGCTTCAACAAGTTTAAGTAAAGCGTGGGCCCTTTTATTTTGAAGAAATCATCATTTACATCCACCTGAGGTCGGTGAACGGAGTCCCACTTTTGTCGTTCACAGAACACAGCTCGGAACCACAACAACTACCGATAACTTCCACTAAAAATCATCAAAATCTAACGTTTTGAACGTCCATGAATTTGATTTACATCCTTTCCATTATGGAGACAGACTTTCTCCCAACATATGAACATGTTTTATGTCCAAGGAGCCCAGACCTTTGAGCATTAATGGAATCCTTACTGGAACTGTAGAGCAATTAAATGTTGTATCACCGGGGATACATTTGCCTCGAACACTTACCCGGTAAAGCTGATGCAAGTTGAATAGTCACCAATCTGAACTATTTTAAGCGGTGCGTTTGTTATATTAGGCGTTTTAAAACATATTAAATGTATACTTGAATGTACCAGTTTAATTAAATAAACGTTTATCACATGAAAGCCACTGTCATGGCGTGGTGGAATAGCTAGAATAGAGGCATCGCTACAATACACTCAAACATATGGTACATCTCTACACCAGTAGGGGGCAGTGGAGGGCTACTCTCTCTCTCTCTCTCTCTCTCTCTCTCTCTCTCTCTCTCTCTCTCTCTCACACACACACACACACACACACACACATACACACACACACTCAACCAGGGCATATGCACATACTGTACACACACACACACACACACACACACACACACACACACACACACACACACACACACACACACACACACACACACACACAACCAGGACATAAGTTGTAGTTTGGCTCTGTTTCTCTTCCTGTGAACAGAAACCTAGAACGGCCCAGGACAGGCGAGCTCTGCAAAGGGTGGTACGCCTGGCAGAAAAAACCATGGGAGCTCCAACCCCCCCTCTCCATGTCCTGTACACCAGGAGGTGTAGGACCAGAGCCTACAGGATTATGAAGGACCCTCACCACCCGAAACATGGACTGTTCCAGCTGCTGCGGTCAGGAAAACGCCTCCGCTGTCATGCAGCAAAAACAGAGAGGCTAAGACTGAGTTTCTTCCCCCACGCCATCAGAATCGTCAATGATGACCCCACCAGTGCCCCCCTCAAGTCACTCACACACTCACTGACATCATAACACATATGCACACACATAATCATCCATCTGCTATTTATATTGCTTACTTATATGCTTACTGGTTATACTGTTCATATTGTTTATACTGTCCATACTGTATATTTTTTAGTACTTCTATTTTTATTTGATTCTATTTTTAAACTTATTGTATTGTTGCACTACTCTGTGGCACTGTCACTTTTGCATTTCACTGTATACTTGTATGCACGTGACAAATAAAGAATCTTGAATCTTGAATCTTGAAACCGCCACTCAACTCTGATTCAGGTCAACACATCACTCCTCCCCCGTGGTTATTCATTGTGCTACACGGGAACCAGGCCATGTTAACCGAATTCGGAGAGAGAGACCTCTGGTGAGATTTTTCAAAATCGTGGGAGAGGTTTATGAGTCATGGAACACTGTGTGTCATAAACATGTTCATCACGAAGGTTCAATCATGCGGTATGAGGCTGTTACCGTCGACTACGTCAACTGATAGGGAGGATGGAGCTGGTTGTCAGTTGGGGGTCATCATCACTCTCGAATCCATGACAACAACCCATGGTCTCAGATGTCGGCTCTCACACCGTCTGTGTCAACAAGGCCTTATCAGAATGAGGAACTTCCATCCCTGTCTAGATTTCTTGGAAGTCAAGGCTGTCGATACTTTGATGCGTTGTGACTTCATCTCTCATAACGTTTTGTTCCTCTGTCTCCTCGCGTTGTCGCCATAACAACATGTTGACTTTGATACCGATATCAGCTCGATATCACGATTTTGATTCTTAAACGATACCACGGCAAACCAAAAAAAAACATAATGACATTTGATAGCTGATATCTGAATCAGTATACTATGCTGAACAACAAATGAGTGAACACAAAATAATTCTATGGATTTTTACAATGGATACAAACTAGGTTATACTTGTAAATCTGGCCACAATACAGGCCCAGGTCTTGTCTCAATCACATTCATATATCACTGAGTTATGGTATGTAGATTTTAACCTAAACTTGATATTTCATTTTTATATCTAACTCAGTTGACAAGAATAGATGAACGTGTACAGGGATGGAACATCAGGCAGAGGGACATGAGTTAGGACTGCAGGTCCAGCAGATTGGCCTCATGGAGCCGCGGGCCAATCAGAGGAGGGGGCGGAGGAGAGAAAGAGGGGCGTTGTCTTCTTCAGAGT
The DNA here is from genome assembly GCF_951799395.1 of Argentina silus. Lineage (NCBI taxonomy): Eukaryota > Metazoa > Chordata > Actinopteri > Argentiniformes > Argentinidae > Argentina > Argentina silus. Next base: position 308,440 of record NC_139667.1, read on the forward strand.
GATCCGATTGGACGGAACGGTTCCTCCAAAAGGACCTCCTTTAACTTCACGTGGTATAGAAATAGAAATAGAGAGAGAGGGGGGGGGGGGGGAGAGAGAGAGAGAGAGAGAGAGAGAGAGAGAGAGAGAGAGAGAGAGAGAGAGAGAGAGAGAGAGAGAGAGAGAGAGAGAGAGAGAGAGAGAGAGAGAGAGAGAGAGAGAGAGAGAGAGAGAGAGAACTGGGTTGGTTGGTTGGGTAGGACAGGACAGGACAGTAACTGCGGAGAGGACAGTCAATGCTCGGCGCGACATCAAATAATAACCATCGAGCTTATTTAGGAGCTCTCAGTGATTTAATTCTTATTCCATCAGACCTCTTCGCCTCCAGGAGACGAGCTCTCCACACCTGGTAGGACAGTTAGCTAGCCACCAAGCTAGCGTCTGCTGCCGGCCGACCAGAGGAGGAAGTCTACAAGTGTACAAGTCTGGAAGTCTAGAAGTCTAGAATCTACAAGTCTGGAAGTCTAGAATCTACAAGTCTAGAAGTCAGAAGTCTAGAGGCGAGTCTCGGTTGTTTTCTGCCACTTTGATACGAAGTCGTGTTGCATCAAGCCGGATTTTTGTCTACCGCCCAAACCGTATTTGACTGCTAGCCAGAAACTAGGAGCTTTTCTGACTGATTTAAAGACTCTTGAGGGAATGGCACTGGACTTCGCTGCAGGATGCATGGGAGGTGAGTAACGTTGACGAGCCGACTGTTCTACCCAGTTAGCCGGGTTAGGCAGGTTAGCCGGGTTAGGCAGGTTAGCCGGGTTAGCCGGGTTAGCCAGGCTAGCATCACCTCCGAGGCTGGTACGTGGACGCGGACGGACGGCTGCGGTGCGGCGGAGCCCGTCTGTCTCGTCTAGACGGGAGGATTTGCCAAATGCACAAGTTTAAACAGCTTTGCATTGACTATGACTCAGTGTGTTGTCTAGCTAGCAAGCTAAAATAAGGCTAATTCAGTTGCACCGCAGGATTAGGCTCCCAGATGGTAATTGACCGAATGGAAAAACACTGGAGCCTCCCACCTCCCTCAGCCGAGGACGCGAGGCTCCCTCGGACCTGTAGTTGTTGTGAACGGGTCTGCTAGCTGGTTCACATCCACTGCACCTGTTACAATCTCAATGATCTTCACAAGTTCACAGACATCTTGTAAACTCCGGGTAAGCAGAAATGGAATGTGTATTTTCCCCACGGATCATTCAGGCCTGGTTTCCCCGACACAGATTAAGACTAATCCAAGACTAAATCACACTTTCAACTTTCTCCATTGAAAATGTTTTTTAGTCTAGGTCTAGGTTTAATCTGGGTCTGGGAAACTGGCCCCCCAGGAGTGCAGGCAAGAGAAACTGGCCCCCCAGGAGTGCAGGCAAGACTACTTCTCACAGATGACAGAGGACCACATTCCCAGAGATACAGATTGTCAGAGGAATGATAACAGTCTAGGAACAGTTGATTCACAGACAGATGTCCCGTCTGGAGACCTTGGAGTGTTCAGTGTGTTTTCACATTGTTAGAATTGTTCATTAATACAGGAAGTTGTCTCTCATGTCATCCTAGACTGAGTGGTCTAGAGATCAGAGGAAGCAGCGGTGA
>NC_139667.1:315056-322556 GCF_951799395.1 Argentina silus
GACGTGATTGGCTGCTGTGAGTGAGGGTGGGTCTTCTTTGACCGAGGCGGTGATCCGATTGGCTTCCCTTCTCCCTGAAGTGTATACTTTGTGATTATAAAGTGTATACTCGTTCTCCTCCCTCCCCTAGATTTAAAAGGGAGGTATTGGTGTGTGTGATGGTTGGGGCTGCGTCTAGACCGTGCTCAGGCCAAACTTGGGTGGGGAGGGAGAGGAGGAAGAGGAAAGTGTTTAACTCATTCAGTGCTGAGGGTGAATAAAGTCGCCCAAATTGTCAACATTCTAGATTGCCAAGGGTGACTTTATTCACCAAAAATGCATAAATGATGATCTTCATTAATGTAGCCAATCAAAGTGTTGTTGCTAGGTAAATACCACATAAAACACTCTTGGTGGCTAGTGTTCTGGAACGCTTTGGCTATTTGTAAGTTAAAGAACACTTCCTGGCCAAGGGGAGAGATTCCGATTTTTAATTTTTTTTAAATTTTACCTGCCCTGCTGGAATTCTACTGGACATTCCAGAGAGGGGCGTGACTTCTGTACTGACTGGTTTCTGGTCAAAGAAACCAAAGTTGTGTTCAGGAGAGCGAGGCAGACTAAACGTTGCAGATAGAATTAGCATGAATGGAGCTGATGTGATCCTCCTGACTGTACAGAGAGAGAGGCATGTCTGTTCTGTTCTACACCAGGGGAGGCCGGTGGAGGTAGAAATCGGAGGCCGGGCTCATTGTAATGCATGGAATGGAATCAGGAACGGTATCAAACACCACTGCTCTACACAGTAGATCTTTGTATGAACGTCCTGCAACATTGTGCCTTTCTGAACGCAGGCCAGTTCCTGACCTCCAACTTCATTAGACTTTTTTTTTTTTTTTTTTAAAGCCCCCAAAGTTTCTTCAGGAACTTCCTTTTTCTAGTTGTCTTCTTCAAGCCGGTCAGTGGGACTCAGGCGGCTCCTTCCTGCTGATCACTGTAGTGAGAATCATGTGAACCTCTAGATGTAAAGATGGATCAACAGGTCAGTTTAATGGACTTTAACTCCCCACAGTCACATGTTACTGCATCACAATCTCAGCCAATCACGTTCCGACCTGAGGTTCCGTTCCGGGGTGAAGTTGTTACAGATTATGATTATGAATGCTAAACATACAGTACCTCTATAGAGCTCTGAATCTGTCTGTCGTCTCATTTCAGGGGAAGATAAAACCCAAACCGAGACACGTTTAACTGCTGTGATAAAGGTTCACTTCAAGGTTCATATCCTGACTGTTGCTCGTACAGAGATGTATGATGTGTATTTATACTGTGAACTTGGGTCAGTATGTTGTGTGTTCTCTCTGTGTGTGCAAAGACTTCCTGAATGCACTCAACGGCTCGAAAACTAGCTTTTTGTAATTGCTGCAATTTCTCTGTTACATTTTCAGGCTTCAAAACTAAAACGTGGCATTTTCTGACGTGTGTGTGTGTGTTGTTGTTCTCAAGAGGAATGGTTGACTGAAAGGTTGGGCCTTTGTGGAAGTGTCATAAATTCACACACACACACACACATACTAGTAAGTAAGTGCATCTACTGTAACTGTTGAGTCATAAAACAGAAGGCTGTGTTTATTATAATAACAAAAGGATAATCATAATGCTCCTGAAACTATTGTAGGGAAATTAGTCTCAGTAGACCAGTGACGTGTCCCACCGTCAGGCGCCATCTAGTGGTGACTTCTAGACACCACACTTCTAGACACTTGTGCTACGATCAAACGTTACCCATCACAGAAGGAGAATGACAAAGGTAGAGAGAAATAGCCAAAATATGACCCATTTGATCTCTTTACAAAATATGAACACAAAAATTACTATTAGGCATTATTATGACAAAAACAGTAATAACTTAAACGTAAATCATTTCTTAGAGATGCATACATGTTTATAAGTTTACATGGTTTGGTTGGACACTCCCAACTTCATCACATTCACCTCATAATATAATAATATAATATATATATTAGTGTCCTTTGTCATTTCAGGTTTTATTTCAGAGTCCAGGAAGCGTTCTGGGGCTTTTTCAGAGGAAGACAAGTGCAATGTTTCCAAGGGATAGAAATTCATGTCATAGATCTAATAGAACCCAACAGTATTCCATCCCTCTGACAGAATCAACCCTGATCTACCTCATCTGTTTCTATAGGAATGCTCCTGGACAGGCCTCTGGTCCTGAGTGAAGCCTTAGAGCTGACTATCCCTGCTGGGTTAGGGTTAGGGCTGGAGGGAGAGATAAGGCTACAGGCTGGTCTTCCTGGCTGTGCCAGGGGTGGGGCCGGTGGTCAGGAGGGCGGAGTCACAGGAGTAGCGGAGGCAGCGGTAGATCTCCTCCGCTCTGGAACGACTCACACACGCCCCCTGCTGGAGAGCCTCGATAGAGCTGCAGCAGAGGAGGGAGGGAGGGAAGGAGGAAGAGATAGAAAGAGGGAGGAAGGGAGAGAGAGATAGAGGGATGGTTTATGACAAGTGACAAGAGCACAAGTGTCTCAGATGACACCCTTCATGTCCCCTATAGTCAAAGAGTTCTCTGTGAGGAGTTTTCTCTACATACAATAAGACTGAAGACATCAGCAGTAGCCAGTCCACCCCTGCCCCCCCCCTCCCCTCCCCTCCCCCACCTGTTAACCAGGTGCGCCACCGAGGTGAAGGCGTGGACCATATTGAGGGCGTTGGCGTAGCTGACGCAGGGCAGGGTGAGGTAGAACCTCAGGGCCAGCTGATGCCGCTGACCCTTAACCTCCAAGGGCACGGCGATGGCCTGACCCTTCCTCTGCTCCACCTGGGCCAGCTCAGCCAGCAGGGCGGCGCTCTCCTCCGGACCCCCACTGACCAGCAGACGGACCCCCGCCCTCACCAGCCCTGCCAGGACGCTGTCGTAGTGACGTGACCTCTGGAAGGAACGGGACGCCTCGCCTGAGTGGGGAGGGGGGGGGGATCAATAACAGGGTAGGAGAACACAAAAGCATCATCATTATTAGTAGTATGTAATGGAGGTGGTTTGGAAGCTCCGGTGACCTGCTGTCAGGGGGCGGATCCCAGACTTCGGCTTTACCTCAGTGGGCTAACACAGTCGTAGGCTACAGGAGACCCGGGTTCGAACCCAGCGAGTCGCTCACTCAGATGCTCACCAGCTTTAGTGCGGTCCTTCTCTACGATGAGGCAGACACGGTCGAACGCGCCCTGCAGGCACGCCATCCTCTCCACCAGGCGTCGGCGGTTCTGGGCCGCCGCCACCTCTGATTGGCTCTGCCTCTCCACTGCCATGCGGTTGCTGACGATGAAGTGGCAGCCGTCCAGCGAGCAGACCTGGACCGCCACGCTGTGGCGTAGACGCAGGCTGGACACCACCTCCACACCGCCCGTGATGCACCGGCTGTCCACCAGGACCGACAGCAGGCCCGGCAGAGCAGGGGACTTGCCTACCGCAGCGGCCTGGCCCACGGAGCTCTGAGCCTGGGGTACTGAGGAGGTCGAGGAGCTGGGAGCCTGGAGCAGGACGACAACAAACACTATTAAAGATCAGATGGTGTAAAACAACATAATCTCTGTTGGAGGACTGTCTGTTCTATCAGACTAAATACGACCTCTGTTCACGGACGCTTGACCACGTGACTTGCGACTTGCGTGGAGGTTAGGCATTAACTAAGGGTTGACCCTGACCCTGACCCTGACCCTGACCCTGACCCTGACCCTGACCCTAAGGTTAGGGGAAGTTGTCAGGAGAAGGCAATAGCAAATATTAGCAGCGTCTACAGGGGGAACGTACCTGTGCTTGTTGACATGAGGCCAACAGAGACTCAGACTCCTCAAAGTCCAGCTCCTCAGAGAGGAGAGCCTGGTCCTGCAGCCTCTGGCGACACCTCTCCTCCCGCTGGCCTTCTCTCTGCCTCCGGCTCAGCGACGAGATCTTGGCTGCTATGGAGGAGGGCGCGCCTACATGTACCTCTGCTGGCCTACAGGGGGCAGTAAAGACATGTGCTCTGCTGCCCTCTGGGTTAGGGTTAGGGTTGAACGTCCGGCCCTGCTGTACCTCTGTCGGCCTCCAGGGGGCAGCACCACCGCTCTCACTTCTCAGGCTCTTCCTCCTGCTGCTGTCCTCCTCAGTCTCCTCCTCACTGGAGTCGTCCAGACACACGATCCTGGAGCGTTTGGTTCTCCCTGCGGTCTTTGTAGGGTCCCCACCCCCGCCCTTAGCCCCCCCCCCAGCCCTGGCATGGCGGAGCAGGGCCCTGCGTCTAGTGGGGTATAGCCTCCTCCCCTCCACGTACGAGTCCTCGGGGAGGAGACCCACCCCCCCTCCTCCTCCTCCTTCCTCCTCCTCCTCCTCCTCACTCCCCAGATCCTCCACATCGCTGCCGTGCACCACAAAGCTGTCCTCCGCGTACGTCTCATCCACCTCGGGCACCTGGGAGGGTAGAGGGGAGGGGGGTGGGGGGGGTTGGAAAGGAGCTGCAGCAGAATGGGACCTTTTAGCAAATCAAAGAAGGAATTAAGATTGACAGAGTTTTGAGTACCTGAGAGAAGATGTCCATGTTGTGGTGGTTCTTGTAGACCATCTTGTACTTGGAAGCGATGGCTGGACTCCTCACTGACTTGAGGTAAACTCCCTGCATCTCAGAGTCTGGGGGAGAGGGGGAGATATGGGGGAGATATGGGGGAGAAGGCCAGTTAACACAGAGAGATAGAGGAGTCCATTAGGGACAGTGTTCCCTGAGCCTCTTCAGCCAGCAGGGGACAGTATAAACCTCTCTCTCTCATTCACAGCCAGTGAGGGAGTCCGATTCTCCCTCATTGTCTACAAGCTTGAACTAAAATGTGAAGTTAAACAGTTTAATGTTTATTCCTGATCAGATACAGCTCCCTGCGTAAGTAAAAACAATCTTTTAAAATGATCTGAGTCAAGATATCTTGTTTTGAATGCCCTCACCTGTTACAAACTGCCCATTTGAGTCAATTCCTACAACTCCCAAGATTCCCCTTTAAGATTTCGGGTTAACTTCCTTTTAAGAGTGATGTGGTGTTGTGTGGCCAGCGTACCGTCGAGGCCCTGGGAAACCTGGGTGTTGTTCACCACAAAGCCCTCCAGAGACCTGTTCTGATCTTCACCGTCCTCTTCATCAGACGACATGCCCCCCTCCTCCTCCTCCGACAGCTCCGCCTCCTCGTCCAGGAACTGACGCGCTCCTCTGCGCACGGCATGCTGGGAAGGGAACGCTGACAAGTCAACAAACAGAGGAGGAGTGCGGGTGACAACAGACCAATCACAGGGACCCAGACTTGGGTCACATGTCTCGCATGTCGTTGGCCCTCAGGGTTCTTCCCTGAATGATGTCATGGTTTTAGAATGATGTCATGGTTTTGATAATCATATCAAAAGGTGCGAAAATACAGCTAAATGTTTGAAATGTTTATCTTGTGTGAGATGTTTGACCCCCAGACAGACCTTAGCTTTCCCCTGTGGAGTTGGGCAGGGGGGGCTGGGCTGGGGGGTCTGGGCGGGGGGTCTGGGCGGGGGGCTCTGGGCGGGGGGGTCTGGGCGGGGGGGTTCGTCAGACACAACCTCACCACCACCACCTTCCTGTTCACCTCCACCATCCTCTTCCTCACTCTCATCTGACTAGAGGACAGAGAGGACAACAGTCATGAGAGTCACACACACACACACACACACACACCAGTCTGACACAATGGGTCACTTTGACGGCAGAAACACAGCGCCTGTAAGAAGTGTAAATGGTAAACCTTGACCTGTTGCTCCAGAGCCTCGACATACATTCAGTTAGGACTGTTTCCTACCGACCTACACAGCCGACCGGACACTTTCAGTGGGAAAAAAATACATATATATCATATAACAATAATAAATCATCAATATTTAATGCATTTTGATTCCAGGCTCCGGAATGGAAGGTGAACATTTTGAAAGGGGGTGTAGACTTTGTACAGGCGCTGTACCTAGAGATGTTACATGCTGTTATAAAACCCTGACTCAACACATCATGTTAAAGGATGGGAGGCAGGACTACAGAGGGAGGGAGGACTACAGAGGCAGGACTACAGAGGGAGGACTACAGAGGGAGGACTACAGAGGGAGGACTACAGAGGGAGGGAGGACTACAGAGGCAGGACTACAGAGGGAGGACTACAGAGGGAGGGAGGACTACAGAGGCAGGACAACAGAGGGAGGGAGGACTACAGAGGCAGGACTACAGAGGGAGGACTACAGAGGGAGGGAGGACTACAGAGGCAGGACTACAGAGGGAGGACTACAGAGGGAGGCAGGACTACAGAGGGAGGACTACAGAGGGAGGACTACAGAGGCAGGACTACAGAGGGAGGACTACAGAGGGAGGACTACAGAGGGAGGACTACAGAGGGAGGCAGGACTACAGAGGGAGGACTACAGAGGGAGGCATACAGAGGGAGGACTACAGAGGGAGGCAGGACTACAGAGGGAGGACTACAGAGGGAGGCAGGACTACAGAGGGAGGCATACAGAGGGAGGACTACAGAGGCAGGACTACAGAGGCAGGACTACAGAGGGAGGGAGGACTACAGAGGGAGGCATACAGAGGGAGGACTACAGAAGGAGGACTACAGAGGGAGGACTAGAGAGGGAGGACTACAGAGGGAGGACTAGAGAGGGAGGGAGGACTACAGAGGGAGGACTACAGAGGGAGGACTACAGAGGCAGGACTACAGAGGGAGGACTAGAGAGGGAGGGAGGACTACAGAAGGAGGACTACAGAGGGAGGACTACAGAGGGAGGGAGGACTACAGAGGGAGGACTACAGAGGCAGGACTACAGAGGGAGGACTACAGAGGCAGGACTACAGAGGGAGGACTACAGAGGCAGGACTACAGAAGGAGGACTACAGAGGGAGGACTAGAGAGGGAGGGAGGACTACAGAGGGAGGACTAGAGAGGGAGGACTACAGAGGGAGGACTACAGAGGGAGGCAGGACTACAGAGGGAGGACTACAGAAGGAGGACTACAGAGGGAGGACTAGAGAGGGAGGGAGGACTACAGAGGGAGGACTACAGAGGGAGGACTAGAGAGGGAGGACTACAGAGGGAGGACTACAGAGGGAGGCAGGACTACAGAGGGAGGACTACAGAGGGAGGCAGGACTACAGAGGGAGGACTACAGAGGGAGGACTAGAGAGGGAGGACTACAGAGGGAGGGAGGACTACAGAGGGAGGACTACAGAGGGAGGCAGGACTACAGAGGGAGGACTACAGAGGCAGGACTACAGAGGGAGGACTACAGAGGGAGGGAGGACTACAGAGGCAGGTCCCGGACCTGTACTGTCTGTGTCTCAACTAACGACTGTGACAATGACAAACACAACATGATCTGACATGAAATGACAAGCATACAGATCTGCAACATGGCTGCTGATCACACACATAAAACACACAAACAAACCATGATTACTAACAGCATGTTAGACTAGAACACAG
>NC_139667.1:325056-327556 GCF_951799395.1 Argentina silus
CATCCATCCCTCATCTCAAGACCATGTACTGAATGATGTCTACATCCATCCCTCATCTCAAGACCATGTACTGAATGATGTCTACATCCATCCCTCATCTCAAGACCATGTACTGAATGATGTCTACATCCATCCCTCATCTCAAGACCATGTACTGAATGATGTCTACATCCATCCCTCATCTCAAGACCATGTACTGAATGATGTCTACATCCATCCCTCATCTCAAGACCATGTACTGAATGATGTCTACATCCATCCCTCATCTCAAGACCATGTACTGAATGATGTCTACATCCATCCCTCATCTCAAGACCATGTACTGAATGATGTCTACATCCATCCCTCATCTCAAGACCATGTACTGAATGATGTCTACATCCATCCCTCATCTCAAGACCATGTACTGAATGATGTCTACATCCATCCCTCATCTCAAGACCATGTACTGAATGATGTCTACATCCATCCCTCATCTCAAGACCATGTACTGAATGATGTCTACATCCATCCCTCATCTCAAGACCATGTACTGAATGATGTCTACATCCATCCCTCATCTCAAGACCATGTACTGAATGATGTCTACATCCATCCCTCATCTCAAGACCATGTACTGAATGATGTCTACATCCATCCCTCATCTCAAGACCATGTACTGAATGATGTCTACATCCATCCCTCATCTCAAGACCATGTACTGAATGATGTCTACATCCATCCCTCATCTCAAGACCATGTACTGAATGATGTCTACATCCATCCCTCATCTCAAGACCATGTACTGAATGATGTCTACATCCATCCCTCATCTCAAGACCATGTACTGAATGATGTCTACATCCATCCCTCATCTCAAGACCATGTACTGAATGATGTCTACATCCATCCCTCATCTCAAGACCATGTACTGAATGATGTCTACATCCATCCCTCATCTCAAGACCATGTACTGAATGATGTCTACATCCATCCCTCATCTCAAGACCATGTACTGAATGATGTCTACATCCATCCCTCATCTCAAGACCATGTACTGAATGATGTCTACATCCATCCCTCATCTCAAGACCATGTACTGAATGATGTCTACATCCATCCCTCATCTCAAGACCATGTACTGAATGATGTCTACATCCATCCCTCATCTCAAGACCATGTACTGAATGATGTCTACATCCATCCCTCATCTCAAGACCATGTACTGAATGATGTCTACATCCATCCCTCATCTCAAGACCATGTACTGAATGATGTCTACATCCATCCCTCATCTCAAGACCATGTACTGAATGATGTCTACATCCATCCCTCATCTCAAGACCATGTACTGAATGATGTCTACATCCATCCCTCATCTCAAGACCATGTACTGAATGATGTCTACATCCATCCCTCATCTCAAGACCATGTACTGAATGATGTCTACATCCATCCCTCATCTCAAGACCATGTACTGAATGATGTCTACATCCATCCCTCATCTCAAGACCATGTACTGAATGATGTCTACATCCATCCCTCATCTCAAGACCATGTACTGAATGATGTCTACATCCATCCAATGATGTCTACATCCATCCAATGATGTCTACATCCATCCCTCATCTCAAGACCATGTACTGAATGATGTCTACATCCATCCCTCATCTCAAGACCATGTACTGAATGATGTCTACATCCATCCCTCATCTCAAGACCATGTACTGAATGATGTCTACATCCATCCCTCATCTCAAGACCATGTACTGAATGATGTCTACATCCATCCAATGATGTCTACATCCATCCAATGATGTCTACATCCATCCAACACTGAATGATGTCTACATCCATCCAACACTGCATCTGGGTTTGACTTGTTTGTTATTTATATTCTTATTGGTTTTTTTATTGTATTTTTTTTGATTTATTTGTATTTGTTTATCTGTATATTGTATCTGTCCTGATAATGATAATGATAATAATAATAACATACATGTTTACATAATTCTCTTCATCTTCACATGTCGGAGTGGTAAATAAGTATACTGACATGCACTCACTGCAATGTAAGTCGCTTTGGATAAAAGCGTCAGCTAGATGGTGTATATGATGTGAGGAGAGGAGAGGAGAGGAGAGGAGAGGAGAGGAGAGGTGAGGAGAGGAGAGAAGAGGAGAGGAGAGGAGAGGAGAAGTGAGGAGAGGAGAGGAGAGGTGAGGAGAGGAGAGGAGAGGTGAGGAGAGGAGAGGTGAGGTGAGGTGAGGTGAGGAGAGGAGAGGAGAGGTGAGGTGAGAAGAGGAGAGGTGAGAAGAGGAGAGGTGAGGAGAGGAGAGGTGAGAAGAGGAGAGGTGAGGTGAGAAGAGAAGAGGAGAGGTGAGGAGAGAAGAGGAGAGGTGAGGAGAGGAGAGGTGAGGTGAGGAGAGGAGAGGAGAGGTGAGGTGAGGAGAGGAGAGGAGAGGAGAGGAGAGGAGAGGAGAGGAGAGGAGAGGAGAGGAGAGGAGAGGTGAGGAGAGGAGA
>NC_139667.1:332556-337556 GCF_951799395.1 Argentina silus
TAGACACCGGGACCACAGCAGGGGTGGGAAGGTCAGGGCGGGACAGACAGGCAGGCAGATAGACAGGCAGGCAGGCAAACAGGCAGGCAGCCAGACAGGCAGGCAGGCAGGCAGGCAGGCAGGCAGGCAGGCAGACAGACAGACAGGCAGACAGGCGGAGCTTTACTGTCAGATCACTGGTCATTCCCCTGATGCTTGGCGAGCACAGCAGGAGGGAGAGTGTAACCTTAGTTTAGTTTTTAACGCTTCTTTCACCTGGTCCGTTGACTGAGAACATACAGTGCATTCGGAAAGTATTCAGACCCCTTCGATATTTTTATTTTTTTATTTTTAATGAATTAGCAACAATTTCTGATTTTGGTCATTATGGGGTATTGTGTGTAGATTGATGAGGAAACAAAATAATTTAATCCATTTTAGAATAAGGCTGTAACATAACAAAATGTGGAAAAAGTTAAGGAGTCTGAATACTTTCCAAATGCACTGTATGTTCTCATTTAGAACATATATCATTTGCCTATTGGCTCCAGGTCTGTAGCCTGTGTGTTTTTAACTCACTAACCACCCAAGAATCAGCTAGAGGGCAATATATTAGTCAGAGCTAGACTCAGAGGGCCACACAGAGCAGACAGGTGACTAGTCCCTGTATGACCGTCTGACAAGCACGACTGTACTCAGCAGGATATTCAAGTCTTCCACCACGGAAGAGAGGATAGAACAGGGAGAGCCACAGAACACAGCGTACACACGTTCCAGCCTGATACAACTAGGTCACCAAGCACTGGCCTACTTGGGCTTTCAGAAACCGCTCTGAATCCTCACACAAGACAGGGAAGACAGCCTGCCTGTCCTGTGGCCTGCTCTGTCATAAAGGAACATGAGAGAGAGAGAGAGAGGGGGGGGGGAGAGAGAGAGAGAGAGAGGGAGAGAGAGAGAGGGAGAGAGAGAAAACCCATTATGGGAGGTCCAAACCCAGTCCAGGGTTGACATGGAAACCAGGAGACCCAGCCCCAGCTCCGGGGGCCGGGGTCCGGAGGTCTCTTATCCTCCTTGTTTTTATCCTTACGAAGGAGAGAAGGAGACTAGGAGAGAAGGAGACTAGGAGAGGTGGCCACTTCAAACTATTGAGACGCACCCCGTGGGTCTTTCTAGGGCACCATCATCACCATCACTATCGTCATGGCAGCAGGTCCTTTGATCCCCCCTATTCCGTTCAGGTGTAAAAGAGACACTCCTCAAACTGACAGAAAACACATCTTCTTTTCTGCGCCGCTAAGCCTACCAAACCGCCTGTACCTGGCCAGCTGTTCTGAGGGCTGGGGGGGGCGGAGGGGCGGGGGGGCGGGGGGGCGGAGGGGCGGGGGGGCGGGTAATGCATCTCTGGGCATTGAGATACGGGTAATCAAACACTCCTGTCTCCCGGCAACAGCTCAAACCCGCGGAAAAACATCAGATCAATGTCATGAGGTTGGATCAGAGCCTAAACCTTCAGGAATAAAGCCTAAATCAAAACAAACCTTCAATGTTCAACTACGGTTTCTGGAACACACACATTTTTTATATCTGTAATTAATTATGTGTAATATGTTTCATGTCAATGGAATACTAATGGACATTATTAAAGAATAAACTAAATAAATCAAATCAAACTGACAGAAGGGACTGACAGGGAGCTGGTGAATGAATGTCAGAGCACAAAGATGATGACAGAGTAATTGTTTGTTCTGTGAGTTAACAGAGATAACAGAGAGATAACAGAGAGATAACCGAGATAACAGAGAGATAACAGAGAGATAACAGAGAGATAACAGAGATAACAGAGAGATAACAGAGAGATAACAGAGAGATAACAGAGAGATAACAGAGCGATAACAGAGAGATAACAGAGAGATAACAGAGAGATAACAGAGATAACAGAGAGATAACAGAGAGATAACAGAGAGATAACAGAGCGATAACAGAGCGATAACAGAGAGATAACAGAGAGATAACAGAGATAACAGAGAGATAACAGAGCGATAACAGAGAGATAACAGAGCGATAACAGAGAGATAACAGAGAGATAACAGAGATAACAGAGAGATAACAGAGAGATAACAGAGAGATAACAGATGATAACAGAGATAACAGAGAGATAACAGAGATAACAGAGAGATAACAGAGATAACAGAGATAACAGAGATAACAGAGAGATAACAGATGATAACAGATGATAACAGAGATAACAGAGAGATAACAGAGAGATAACAGAGAGATAACAGATGATAACAGAGAGATAACAGAGAGATAACAGAGAGATAACAGAGAGATAACAGCGAGATAACAGAGAGATAACAGAGAGATAACAGAGAGATAACAGAGAGATAACAGAGATAACAGAGGGATAACAGAGAGATAACAGTAATGCTGCAAGGCTGCAGTATGCCTGGTAACCATGGTTACGGCCCCTAACCACAACCTAGATCACAACTAACCCTAACACTAGCCCTAACACTAGCCCGCTCTGCTGACTCTTCATTCTTCGGCTAAAATGTTTTTTCTCGTATTTTCCACCTCCCACCTCCTCCTGCCCCCCCCCCTCACCTCCTCCTGCCCCCCCCCCCCCCCCTCACCTCCTCCTGCCTCAGCCTGTCCACCAGTTCCATGAGGCTGGTGAAGTGGAGGCAGCGCTGGGAGTGGTCCACGCTGTGGGTGGGGAAGGGCTGGTTCTGCCAGTGTCTCCACTCCCACAGAGACAGCTCTCTGGACGGGGCCGGGCCGCCCCTGGACCCCTGCTGCTCCTACAACAACAACAACAACAACATCAACATCAACAACATCAACAACAACAACAACAACAACAACAACAATAACAACATCAACAACAACAACATCAACATCAACATCAACACCAATATTAAGCTTTACCCTAGTGTGTGATGTCACATAAAATGTCATATGAATACAACATACAGAGACGAACAGGGCCAGGTGTGTGTACCGGGGGGGGGCCAGGTGTGTGTACCGGGGGGGGGCCAGGTGTGTGTACCGGGGGGGGGCCAGGTGTGTGTACCGGGGGGGGGGGGGGCAGGTGTGTGTACCGGGGGGGGGCAGGTGTGTGTACCGGGGGGGGGGCAGGTGTGTGTACCTGGGGTGGCGGGGGGGTCGGCAGGGACAGGAAGTGGGAGGGTCTCAGCGTGGGCGGAGCTTCCTCCTCCCCCAGCCTCATAGTGGAGGCCCAGACAGCGTACTCACAGGGGCTGAGGAAGCCATCCTCCTTGACACCCTCCTGGAGGCCACCTACACACACACACACACACACACACACACACACACACACACACACACACACACACACACACACACACACACACACACACATTTATGGAACTGACACACCCCACAGTGAAACTAAATAGATGGGACGTCCATATGAATAACATTACAAATACATGGTATGACGTCCATCAACGTTCCATCCAGACCCTCTGAGACAGGGGCTGCCCCTCATCCCTCCTCCCTCCTCCCTCATCCCTCACCCCTCACCCAGGCTGTGGGGGTGTACGGCCCCCTCCCGCCCCCCGGAGAGCGACCTCTGTCTGCGGGCGGAGCGCCGGCCTGCGTCCCTGGCCCCGTGGTCGAAGCGACCGGTGGTGATGTGCATGGCGTGCAGGGAGGGGCTCACCCCGGGGGGCAGCATCCGGGGGCTGAGGGGGTACATGTGGAGGCTGTGCCTGTTCCCCATGATGGCCCTGTACACGCTACGCCTACTGCTCTGACTCTGGTTGTACGTCTGGAGAGAGATGGAGAAGAGAGATGGAGAAGAGAGATGGAGAAGAGATGGAGAAGAGAGATGGAGAAGAGATGGAGAAGAGAGATGGAGAAGAGAGATGGAGAAGAGAGATGGAGAAGAGAGATGGAGAAGAGATGGAGAAGAGAGATGGAGAAGAGAGATGGAGAAGAGAGATGGAGAAGAGAGATGGAGAAGAGATAGAGAGAAATCAAAAACATGTCATATTTATGTATCCTTCCGTCTCCTCTGTTCATGCAGGGTGGGACACAGCCGTGACATCACAGCCGTGACATCACAGCCGTGACATCACAGCGGACGTGAGCCTCGGGAGACGGCGCTCAGGAGACACGCTAGGATCACCTGTCCTCCACACACGGTACCGCTGCACACACATGTTCTAAGTTGTTCTGGGTTGATCAGGGGGAGGCTGGTGGAGGTAGAAATCGGAGGACAGGCTCATTGTAATGCATGGACGTGTTTGATACCATTCCTCATTCCGTTCCATGCATTACAATGAGCCTGTCCTCCGATTTCTACCTCCACCAGCCTCCCCTGGTGTTAATGTAACAGGTCAGTCGATGGATGAGGACAAACCCACCAGATTAAAGAGGGGATTAGAGGAAAGAAAGGGATGAAACACGTGGATCTTGACCTTCTGCTCTCCCCCCCTCCTCCCCCCACCCCCTCCCCTCTCCTATTACCCTACTTCACCTTCTGCTCTCCCCCCCTCCTCCTCACCCTCACCTCCCCCCCCATCTCACCCCCCCCCCTCCTTACCCTCTCCTCCCTCCCCTCAGCCAGGATGACCACTATACGTCCCTCTCGTTTGCGGCCCGTACGGCCCATGCGCTGGACCAGGCGGACGGGGCTCTTCTGGGCGTCGAAGCAGACGATGAGGTCCACCTCGCCGATGTCCAGCCCCTCCTCCCCCACGCAGGTCGACACCAGCGTGTTGAAGCCCCCTGCACGGAACCTCCGGACCACCTACCACCCGACAGAACATACTTCCTGTTAGCAACCGACAGAAAAACAACTGACAGAAACTGACAGCAACCTGAGCTGTGTCTGAAGATTAACTCCTTCAGCGCCGAGGGTGAATAAAGTCGCCCAGATGGTCGACATTCTAGAGCGCCAAGGGTGACTTTATTCACCAGAAATGCATCAATGACGATGCTTCATTTTCTAGCCAATCAGAGTGTTGTTGCTAGGTAGACACCACAGATCACTT
>NC_139667.1:342556-367556 GCF_951799395.1 Argentina silus
CCATCATCTAGACGTCTTCCTGGTAGGTGTCAGGATCTGTATTTAGCCAATCAATCAGTGACATCTATGTCAGCAGGCCATCTGGGTAGGAGGATCTGACCAATCACAACAAAGCTGGGCTAATTCAACATGTTGTGACAGCTTCCTAACCCACCACTGAGATCATTCCCTGTGACGACATCATTCCCTGTCAGTTTCTCAGTGGATTAACAACAATTTGCTCATCTTCCGGACCATTTCAAAGGGGACTGCTCATTTCATATAGGCCTAGCTAAATATTTTAATGAAACAATCAAATCATCTAGATTCTGATGCGTCAGACTTACTGAATGTACCAAAGACAACTGACAAAGGCCACAATCCTAACAAATAATTCCACTGGAAGCCAGATTCTGGAAGCCTTCTGTTACCTGGACAACAGAACGTCTATAATCAGTCAATAATACTGAGGTCACCACCGTCACAGCGTAAGGAGAGGTGCACTAATGGAAATGACCAGGAGATGAGCTCCTATTTTTAACGCCATCTGACAGAGCGTGAGTCTAATCTAGTGCTGAAGAGATGTGGGCCCAGTGGGACAGAAAAAGGCTTCACTACAAATCCTTCCATCAAGAGATCAGAGGGTCCAATTAAATCACCCCTCCTGTGACTGAAGCTTCCACCCCCGTCGCTCCTGGGACATGGGCCAGGGTCTGGTTTGGGGGGGTCGGCGGGACACACACACTCTAGCACAGCGCGTAGGCTAGGCTTAGGCAGGCTAGCTCCTCTGTTCCTGTAGCCTGGCCCCGGTGGCAGACTAAGAGACACAGTATCCTACCCATAATGCACCATCAGCCTTACTGGAAACCATGACGAGGTAAAAACTAGTGAACGAACCTGGGGCATGTGAGCACAAAACACAAACGCACAAAAAGGGATTCAGTCCCCTCAAAATACACAACTATCACGCTACAATTTCAAAACAAAGTGCTCCTCTCAACCTGTGTCTTTCAGCTGAGCCACAAGAGAGAAAACCCTTCAGGAAAAACGCTGGAACACAACATCTGCATGCTGAGTCTCTCCAGTCATCATTCCTTCTTCTAGCATTGTGCCTGCGGCCCCAACCCCTAACCCTAACCCCTAACCCTAACCCTAACCCTCAACCCCCAACCCTAACCCTAACCCTCAACCCCCAACCCTAACCCCTAACCCCCAACCCTAACCCCCAACCCCTAACCCCCAACCCTAACCCCTAACCCTCAACCCTAACCCCCAACCCCTAACCCTAACCCCCAACCCCTAACCCCCAACCCCTAACCCTCAACCCCCAACCCTAACCCCCAACCCCTAACCCTCAACCCTAACCCCCAACCCTAACCCCTAACCCTCAACCCCTAACCCCTAACCCCTAACCCCAACCCCAACCCCTAACCCCAACCCTAACCCTCAACCCCCAACCCTAACTCTAACCCCCAACCCCTAACCCTAACCCCCAACCCTAACTCTAACCCCCAACCCCTAACCCTAACCCTAACCCCCAACCCTAACTCTAACCCCCAACCCTAACCCCTAACCCCAACCCTAACCCTAACCCCCAACCCTAACCCCCAACCCCTAACCCCTAACCCTAACCCTAACCCCTAACCCTAACCCCCAACCCCTAACCCTAAACCCTAACCCCCAACCCCCAACCCCTAATTCTAACCCCCAACCCCTAATTCTAACCCCCAACCCCTAACCCCAATCTGAGCATTGATTACTTTATCTTTTGATGACTGTTGGATAGATGATTCACTTACTTAGACAAATGTACTAAATGTCTAAAATGTAAATTTAATGTGTTTAGTCTGACAACAGCCCCAAGAGTCTGTGTGTGTTAATAACAAATGCTGCTGACGCTTGCACAGTCACACAGCAGCTGGCACTGACAGAGAGGGAGACACAACACACACTGCCTCCACACACACACACACACACACACCCTGCCTCTGGCCTCGTCTGCTCCAGGTTCAAACCAGAGGTCAGTCTAGGGTCCGGAGGGTCAGAGGTCAGTCTAGGGTCCGGAGGGTCAGAGGTCAGTCTAGGGTCCGGAGGGTCAGAGGTCACAGTGGCGGTGGTCATGACAGCCCGTGCTGATGGTCACATGTGGTCTGACGCTGTGATGAGTGAACCAGGCAGCAGACGTGCTGGGAGACGGACAGATCACAGCAAAGCAAAAAGCATCTTTTTATTATACTGCAATGTTTTTATCCTGTGATACATCTCTTAAAAAAAATGGAATGAGGAGATTATCATTCCGTTCCATGCATTACAATGAGCCCGTCCTCCAATTTCTACCTCCACCAGCCTCCCCTGGTTCCTACATAGTAATAAGTTAACCTAATTACAGTCTTACTGCGCAAACTTCATGTAAAGCGAGCAGGAGACCAATTTCCTTCAAACAAACAGAGAGAAAAAAACAATGTTGCACTGTGTTGTAGGTCCTCCTGTGTTGTAGGTCCTGCCGACTGCTTGACAGGACTTGACCTTTTTACTGAGAATTCCAATCAAAAGACAGCTGATGTCAGTGATCTCTCCGCCTCTCCGTCCAAGTCTAAATGCAGCCTCACAAACTGATGAGAGTCACCACAGGAGCCTCTCCACCAGTGAGATTCCTGCCATCACAGTCCAGAGGTTTATCCATGAGTTGATTTACCACCAACACCAGCTGAGTTCTGGCATCGACTACAGCCAGCACCTCTCCTGCCTGCTGGGCACTATGTTGAAGGGTGGACCCCAGCAAGGTAGGACCCCAGCAAGGTAGGACCCCAGCAAGGTAGGACCCCAGCAAGGTAGGACCCCAGCAAGGCAGGACCCCAGCAAGGTAGGACCCCAGCAAGGTAGGACCCCAGCAAGGTAGGACCCCAGCAAGGTAGGACCCCAGCAAGGTAGGACCCCAGCAAGGCAGGCAGGTATGGGGCCTATTGACTCCCTCTGTAGTGGGCAGTGCTAGGGTGCTGGAGATGAGGGGATTATATAAAGTTTTATGCTCTGCGTGATTTAAGGGGTCTGCAGCATGTTTTTTTTCTCTCTCTCTCTCATGTTCTATGTTGTATAACTCATTAATTATGACTACCCCATTAGTCAGAATGCAGTTACAAGCACCAGCGTTAAAAAAAACCTACCTGGGGCGGTAGACAGGACAATACCTACTGTGGTCTCAAGCATGTAAACATGGTCTCAAAGAGCCCCCCTCCCCCCCTAGAATAACACCTCTCTCACTGGCTGGAATAACAAACAAACAACAAATATCTGATTTTACATCGAATTGTAATTTTATTTGAAAACATATTTTGCTCCGAACGTTCTTTAATTACATCCGCCAACAAGCCTAGTCAGATTTGACATTTGAAATAACATTCAGTGATATATTTGGCTATTCTAATTGTCGTTTCCCCCATTATGAATTTATGCACAATTAACACAACATTTGAAAAGTTAAAAGTTGTGTTGTCTTGTTGGAGCAGAACACGCGCTGAGCGTCTGGATTCAGGAGACTAAACCCCGGGGGGCGGGGGGGGCGGGGGGCGGTAGACCACGTGGTCTCCGTCCTCTATAATAACCGCCGCTTCTCCGGTCGGACCAGCCACACACACCGACGGAAGACTGTCTGTGTTCCTGCTCCTCCTGACGAGCGGTAAGTTGTTGCGGTACTAAATTGTAGACATGTCTATATAAACTGCGAGGCTCTGCCGACAACATGTATACCGAGAGCTTTAACCATGTTATGACTCGATCAGTGAGAACCCTGAAGATTTCCTAAATCTGACTTTTCCTGCGTCCAAATCTACGAATAGGTGCTCCACCACCGCCAACAGTCCTCTCTCACGACCCAACAGTCCTCTCTCACGAATCCGTTCGACAGCCTGACCCGGTGAGAGAGTTGGAATTCGAACCATGGACCGAGGCGGCTGTAGTATGAGTGGAGGAGGAGGAGGAGGAGGAGGAGGAGGAGGCGACGGTCCCGGAGTTGGGATGATCACATTGGAAGACCTGGAGACTTTCTCGGAAGAGCAGCCGTCAAATTCGGGCGTCGGGAGTCTGGAGGAAGGCGGGGAACACATGGAGGACGACGACGACGACCGGCTGCTCCACTACTGGCAGGACGTGGCGAGGGGCCACCAGGTGGATGTTCCTCAGGGTGAGAATAACCGTCCGCGATCCGAGAACACACCGGTAGAAATTAAAACTCGACAATCTAAATGTTGGATTCGGTATCGGTCATGTAAAGGCTGTCTGGGCAACACAGACACAACGTCGACCCAGTTTTATATGACAACAGACACAGGATATGTTACAAAATTAAATAACACACTGTAATCTTGATAACACTAATTATTGAAGGCGGTAATGAACTGTAAGCCTAGCTCCATGTGTTTCGCTGCCCCTAGGCTGACATTACATGTATGACATTTAACAGACGTCTTTATCCAAAGCGACTTACAACAAATACATTTGTCTAAGTAAGTGAATCATCTATCCATCAGTCATCAGAAGATAAAGTAATCAATTCTCAGACCAGGGGCCATAGGCAGTCACAATGCTAGAAGAAGGAAGGATAAATGTATTTATTTATTTAAAAAGTTTTCCAGGAGACAAACTTGTACAGGGGTTAGTGGGGGGTTAGTGGGGGGGTAGTGGGGGTGAAGAGGGGATGCTGGAGCGCTCCCGGCACCGATCGTTTGTTTAGGTTGGAGGTTGTTACCGCGGCGAGGTGCCGGTCTAACGGAACCGTGTTTAACCGCTTTTCAGTTGTTGTTTTCGCCACGTCCAAGAGGGGGCGCCTCAGGGATGCGAGAACACGTTAGAAATTAAAACTCGACAATCTAAATGTTGGATTCGGTATCGGTCATGTAAAGGCTGTCTGGGCAACACAGACACAACGTCGACCCAGTTTTATATGAAACAGACACAGGATTCTCTGGTTCATTTCTGGTTCCATCGAGCGACCTCGTTTTCAGAGAGGGAGATGACGATCAAACCTTGGTCCAGTACATGTCTGGGACTCACACATTCCATATCAACGTTTCATATTTAATACAGAAGGTAAACAGAGACAGACAAGAATACAACGTCAGCACAATTATTCTGCCTGTTCGTTGATTGACGTTATTTATAGTCCAGCTATCGAAATGGGTAAATATATCTCATAATTATACAGATGTTGAACATTAAATCTGCCTGCCTGCCAGAGAGAACATTAAACCAAGCCACTGGAGAATATTAAAACATTGTATGACCTGAAGAGGATTTAGATTTGTATCGCTGCCATACTGCATCTGACCCAGAGTCAGTGTGTGGATGTGGGTAAAGAACCTCAACACCATCATCCATGAGGTTTGATACCATTCCTTATTCTATTCCATGCATTACAGTGAGCCCGTCCTCCGATTTCTACCTCCACCAGCCTCCCCTGTCGCCCCGATTTCTACCTCCACCGAATTATACTGATATCCTGTTAACTGAAACAGTTGAGATTCATACAATACAATAAACTCATTCTTGTAAAATTGGTCTGTGGCAAAACTGTGGGACTTGGAGAGAGAGAGAGAGAGAGAGAGAGAGAGGGAGAGAGAGAGAGAGAGTGAGAGAGAGAGAGTAGAGGAAGAAGAGGATGAGAACAACAAGGCAAGAGTATTGGGACAGATTTTCCATTGTAACCCCAAATAGTCAGCAGGGTAACAGGGTTATCTGCCTCAGTTAGAGGCAGCAGGGTAACAGGGTTATCTGCCTCAGTTAGAGGCAGCAGGGTAACAGGGTTATCTGCCTCAGTTAGAGGCAGCAGGGTAACAGGGTTATCTGCCTCAGTTAGAGGCAGCAGGGTAACAGGGTTATCTGCCTCAGTTAGAGGCAGCAGGGTAACAGGGTTATCTGCCTCAGTTAGAGGCAGCAGGGTAACAGGGTTATCTGCCTCAGTTAGAGTCAGCAGGGTAACAGGGTTATCTGCCTCAGTTAGAGGCAGCAGGGTAACAGGGTTATCTGCCTCAGTTAGAGGCAGCAGGGTAACAGGGTTATCTGCCTCAGTTAGAGGCAGCAGGGTAACAGGGTTATCTGCCTCAGTTAGAGGCAGGGTCGTGGTGACATTAGCAGAAAGGATACGCTGGACCAGGCGAAGGTGAACAATGCGTCTGCTGCTGATGCACACAACAACAACAACAGCAACCATGAGAGCTGCTCTTTTCTCTTCTAGATCACATTGTTATTACCATGGCGACAGCACCAAATGACATCTTCTACCTTTCTGAAGTAGCGTTGAGCATGGCTGGGTTAGGGTTAGGGTTAGGGTTAGGTAGTAACCCTAACCCTTTCTGAAGTAGCGTTGAGCATGGCTGGGTTAGGGTTAGGGTTAGGGTTAGGTAGTAACCCTAACCCTTTCTGAAGTAGCGTTGAGCATGGCTGGTTTTGGACTTAAACTAATTCACTAGATTGGAATAGAACAGATTTCCTAGGCAGGGAGTTTGAGAACAATATAGGCCTAGAAAATAAACCCATTTTCTTCATCCTCAGGTACATTTTAATTCAGCTGCTCTTTGTAAATGACACAGTAATTCAGTTGAGAACCTTTTAAAAGGACTCTCCCTTTTTCCACTTGTTTAACAACAATAAACACTAAACTTCGTCACTAGATAATTACTAAACTACTAAGTATCAACATGTGATGTTAAAGCTTTACTACCCAACTGTAAATCATGACCATCAATTCTAGAATTATACACAGAAATGGAAGGATGTGTTCTGCCTATAATCACGGTCCAGTCACGGAGAGGGAGGAGGAGGAGGAGGAGGAGGAGGAGGAGGAGGAGGAGGAGAGGTAGGAGGAGGAGCATTTTTTGAATTCACTGGAGATTAAAGTCGTGCCTGAGGTTAAAAGGAGTCAGAGGCAGAGCTGAGTGACCTAGTCCCCCCCCCCCCCCCCCCCCATCACAGCACCGTCCCTGTCCTGTTGCGGGTAGAGTCAGACGGGCCCTAACCCGCCCCGACCCGTATGAACCGTGACCAGAAGTTTACTGAGAAGGCCACCCCTCCCCCAGGACAGAGGGGGACCAAGGCCACCCCTCCCCCAGGACAGAGGGGGACCAAGGCCACCCCTCCCCCAGGACAGAGGGGGACCAAGGCCACCCCTCCCCCAGGACAGAGGGGGACCAAGGCCACCCCTCCCCCAGGACAGAGGGGGACCAAGGCCACCCCTCCCCCAGGACAGAGGGGGACCAAGGCCACCCCTCCCCCAGGACAGAGGGGGACCAAGGCCACCCCTCCCCCAGGACAGAGGGGGACCAAGGCCACCCCTCCCCCAGGACAGAGGGGGACCAAGGCCACCCCTCCCCCAGGACAGAGGGGGACCAAGACACGTTGTTTTGGTGACCTACTTCCAGAGCGAGACGAAAGCAGACTGTGTCTGATGAGGTGGAGATGGAGATGAACGTCAGAGGGAGGGGGAGAGAGAGGGAGGGAGGGAGGGAGAGAGAGAGGGAGGGAGGGAGAGGGGGGGAGGGAGGGAGAGGGAGGGAGAGATGAACGTCAGAGGGAGGGGGAGAGAGAGGGAGGAGGAGAGAGAGGGAGGGGGAGAGAGAGGGAGGGAGGGAGGGAGAGATGAACGAACAGGTACACTAGACTAGACTAGGCCGTGGTATGTCGCTGTTCCCAGGATCAAACCCCCTCAATGTGAATGTCAGCTGGACTGTCTGGGTTCTTTAATGTAGTCCAGGTCTGACACAGGAGTTTCAGAGAGAGGCTGTTAGCATGGAGGGGCTGTTAGCATGGGGGGGCTGTTAGCACGGAGAGGCTCCTCAGCTGCAGCTCACAGCGGTGTCTGAGTGACAGGCTGGGGAAGAGGATCCTAGCGAGCTAATCAGTCATCTTATCTCTCTCACACACACACACACACACACACACACACACACACACACACACACACACACACACACACACGCCTCAGTGAGTGAATCCTTTGACCAGGAAAGTTGTTTTCATGCTTCCTGAGGCTGTTTGACTTGTGGAAACAAAGATGTGTTCTGTACCACTACGACTTCTAGGACCACAGCAACAACAATGTTCCTTTATACAGAGAACAGAGAAATACACACACACACACACACACGCACACGCAATACACACACACACTTTATACAGAGAACAGAGCCAGGGAGGGAACACCATCTGACTGAGCCTGAGACGGATCGTTCACACAGTTCAACAGTATAAACAAGAGGATTTAATTGCCCGTTGAAGATTAGCAGCCTATTCAGGTCAGGATTGATAGACCAAACACCAAAACATCCCTCCCCTCCCCACCCCACCCTCTGTTTAGGCTAAGTGGCCAGGCATCAATCAAATCATCTAGGCCATCAGAGAAACATCTTTGTAACTTTGGATTTGGATCAGAAGAACATCAGCATCAGTGAAAGACGAGGCTCTTTCTGTGACGACTGTTCACATTCCAAAGTCTGACATTCCAAGCTGATCAACAGAGCTTAGTACGACTCAGGGGCACATCCGTTTATCAAACAACTACGTACTCAGAAAACAAAAAGCCCATTTAGAAACGATCTGTCGAGTCATTTTGCAACCGTCTTAATCCGCAGATAAATCTGTAATTCCTCCATTTTACGTAGGAGCCATTTAGTACGCTCAAACTGTTACCAGTCGCAAACAGCAGCCAAAACCTCATCATCAGCTTCCTTCTAAAATGATTAGGAAAAAGGAAAAACGTACGCTTCAGCGATTAAACTCCTCATGTTGAACTCATTTCTATTCATTAGTGCAGCTGCCTGCTTCAGGCGCAGTGTGTGGGGAAAGGACTGGAGCAGGATAGTGCCCAGCTGGAATTAAGATAAGATCATTAAGTTTGAGGAGATTAGATCTCGACACACTCTCTGGACTTTCCTACCGCTCAGAGACCCTGGTAACACAACCAGAGGAACATCACCTTTAACCTCCAACTGTTAAAGCAGGCTGAGGAGACCTGGGAGAGGAGACAGAGGGGGTCAAGTATTTGAACGTGTAATAGATTCTACCACTGGTCACATGGGTTCTCTCTGACCACTTCACTGACACACACACACACACACACCATTTACTGAGTCCAGCCCAGCTGTTCCTACCTCGTGTCTAGCCCAGCTGTTCCTACCTCGTGTCTAGCCCAGCTGTTCCCTCCTCGTGTCTAGCCCAGCTGTTCCTACCTCGTGTCTAGCCCAGCTGTTCCTGCCTCGTGTCTAGCCCAGCTGTTCCTACCTCGTGTCTAGCCCAGCTGTTCCTGCCTCGTGTCTAGCCCAGCTGTTCCTGCCTCGTGTCTAGCCCAGCTGTTCCTACCTCGTGTCTAGCCCAGCTGTTCCTGCCTCGTGTCTAGCCCAGCTGTTCCTGCCTCGTGTCTAGCCCAGCTGTTCCTGCCTCGTGTCTAGCCCAGCTGTTCCTACCTCGTGTCTAGCCCAGCTGTTCCTGCCTCGTGTCTAGCCCAGCTGTTCCTACCTCGTGTCTAGCCCAGCTGTTCCCCCCTCGTGTCTAGCCCAGCTGTTCCCCCCTCGTGTCTAGCCCAGCTGTTCCCTCCTCGTGTCTAGCCCAGCTGTTCCCCCCTCGTGTCTAGCCCAGCTGTTCCTGCCTCGTGTCTAGCCCAGCTGTTCCTACCTCGTGTCTAGCCCAGCTGTTCCCTCCTCGTGTCTAGCCCAGCTGTTCCCCCCTCGTGTCTAGCCCAGCTGTTCCTGCCTCGTGTCTTGCCCAGCTGTTCCTACCTCGTGTCTAGCCCAGCTGTTCCTGCCTCATGTCTAGCCCAGCTGTTCCTGCCTCGTGTCTAGCCCAGCTGTTCCTACCTCGTGTCTAGCCCAGCTGTTCCTGCCTCGTGTCTAGCCACACTGAACATTCATCTAAACAGAATGATATTCATATCAGTGACTGGTTCATCTCATGATCACATGTCCTTGGCAGGGTCATGAGCCTCAGCGACCCTGCCGTCTCATTGGCCGTGGCTGAGGGCAGTGACTCATCCGTCCTGCTGGCGAGGTGTGAGAGTGATGGTGTTATTGTGGGTAGTGTCTGCCACAGTGTGTGTCTGCCACAGTGTGTGTCTGCCACAGTGTGTGTCTGCCAGATTGTTGTGACTAGGCAAGGAGAGAGTGTGTGTGTGTGTGTGTAGTACAGTTAATTCATGGCATATCCCCCCGTAAACAGACATGGCCGAGCCCATCCAACAACTGACCTCCAACAACGACGGGAGTCACAACCGCGAAAACGTCCCCTTCACCCTCATCTCCCGCAAGGAGAAGGCAAGTCTGTCTCTCTCTCTCTCTCTCTCTCTCTCTGATGTGATGGTTTCTTCAAATATTGTGGTTTTATGATGGATTGATTTGCGTATTGAACTGTGTTGTGTATGTGTGTGTTGTTTAGTTGTTGTGTAAATAGGACAGGGTGCACCTGCAGAAGAGGCCTTGGTCTCAGTGGGTTTCCCCTGTAGAAAGAAAGGTGAATGAGACAGGGTCAGGGTTCTTCATGGAGGACGGCCACTCAGTCCATCATGAAATCCACCTGCCTGTTTCTAGCTGTACTTGGACTCTGAGGAGGTGTCACATGATACACAGATGTGGCTGACGGCCATGCCATGGGACCACCAACTGTGGTGTCACCCCAATGAAGTTGACATTTAAACGGTTAAGGTTAGGGTTAAGGTTAGGGGTAAGGGTTAAGGGTTAAGGGTTAAGGTTAGGGTAAGGGTTAGGGTAAGGGTTAGGGTAAGGGTTAAGATTAGGGTTAGGGTAAGGGTTAGGGTTAAGGTTCAGGCATCTACCAGAGGGAGAGGGCAGAGTGGAGGGTTGTCCTCAGCATCTACCCCAGGGAGGGAGAGGGAGAGGGAGAGGGAGGGCAACGACCTTCCCCCTCGGCAAACACAATAAGCCACTTAGTGTCCTGAGGGTGAAGTAGAAATAAAAGAGTGTAATTGGTTTAGCTTGTTAGCAGTGGGCTGGTGGGCGGGGCTAATGGGGGGAGGGGTGCTCTGTGTTTATACAAACACAGAACAGAGGTTCAGAACGCCGACTCGATCCCTTCTAAACGTTTCTCAGCTGACGTGTTTTTCCGAGCGCTGACACAGGAACTCCCGTCACGCGTCGGCTCACAAACGCTTTAAAGGGATCAAGTTCCTTCAGCGGTCAGTTTCCTGAGCTTTGAACAGCAGCACGTCCCTGGCGTCCCTGGCCTCCCTGTTAGCCTCCCTGTTAGCCTCCCTGGCTCAGTGTTAGCCTCCCTGGCTCAGTGTTAGCCTCCCTGTTAGCCTCCCTGGCTCAGTGTTAGCCTCCCTGTTAGCCTCCCTGGCTCAGTGTTAGCCTCCCTGTTAGCCTCCCTGGCTCAGTGTTAGCCTCCCTGGCTCAGTGTTAGCCTCCCTGTTAGCCTCCCTGGCTCAGTGTTAGCCTCCCTGGCTCAGTGTTAGCCTCCCTGGCTCAGTGTTAGCCTCCCTGGCTCAGTGTTAGCCTCCCTGTTAGCCTCCCTGGCTCAGTGTTAGCCTCCCTGGCTCAGTGTTAGCCTCCCTGGCTCAGTGTTAGCCTCCCTGTTAGCCTCCCTGGCTCAGTGTTAGCCTCCCTGGCTCAGTGTTAGCCTCCCTGGCTCAGTGTTAGCCTCCCTGGCTCAGTGTTAGCCTCCCTGGCTCAGTGTTAGCCTCCCTGGCTCAGTGTTAGCCTCCCTGGCTCAGTGTTAGCCTCCCTGTTAGCCTCCCTGGCTCAGTGTTAGCCTCCCTGGCTCAGTGTTAGCCTCCCTGGCTCAGTGTTAGCCTCCCTGTTAGCCTCCCTGGCTCAGTGTCATCTCACTGAATCCAACATCCACATAGAAAACTAAGTGTAGAGGTTGGAATTCAGTATTAACCTTCATTAAACCTACTGATGGTAGAAGAACCAGCTCTACATTAGACTCTGTGTGTGTGTGTGTGTGTGTGTGTGTGTGTGTGTGTGTAGTGTGACGAGGTGTTGTATGAGAAGCGTCACTACGAGAAGGCCAACTGGGCGTGCATCACGGTGCGAGAGGAGACGTACGAGCAGAGCATCTGCTACGGCTTCATGAAGCTCATGAGATACATCTGTCAGCAGAACTCCACAGGTGAGCCACAGGAACTCTGTTATTAATGTTATTGTCTTTTTCTATTATTATTATTATTATTATCATCATCATAATTATTATTGCATTGCGTTGTTGATTGTTGAGGAGTTTCTTGCCCTAAAACATTTCACTGCACTGTATCTAGTATATTCTGGATGTGACAAATCATCCTAATAATCCTGACTGTTCTTGTCTGTGTTCCGTCCCGTGGTCAGGTGACTTCCTGGGCATGACCATCCCCATCCTGACGGTGGTCCGTATGGATGAGAACCACACAGTGCTGTCCCGGGACGTGACCGTGGCCTACTACCTGCCCCCCCTCCACCAGGCCCGGCCCCCCCAGCCTCAGGACACGGAGATCGTCATCGAGGCCTGGCCCGCCACCATCGTGTACACCAGGTACCGTCAGGTCCAGATACACCATAGTCTAGTTACCCACAGGCCAGAAGACTCCTCAACACACACACACACACACACACACACTCTCTTACTCATGGTGTGTGTTGTTGCTGATATCTGGGCCACGTGAGGCTGTTACCATTGTTTTTCTCTTCTTCTTCTTCCTTCCTTTCTGTTATTATTCTGACATTGCTGCACATTGATTGTTGCGTTGTTGAGTTGTTTACCCTGAAGCTGTATATCCACTAAATAACACATCACATCGGAATTCATTCATTGGAGATCCAATGTTGGATGACCATCAAGTCAAAAGCTCTGCTTGGTAAAGAGCTGGTAAAGAGCTGGTAAAGAGCTGGTAAAGAGCTGGGCAGTTTCTGTTATTAAGTTGGATAGAAACTCCACTACTATGTAATAACATGTTACTAGAGTAATAACATGTTTCTAGAGTAATAACATGTTACTAGAGTAATAACATGTTTCTAGAGTAATGGAGCAACCACCTCACTTAACTTCACCTGTATAACAGTGATCAGGTCTAATTCATCTCCCTACCCTGCTGTGTGTGTGTGTGTGTGTGTGTGTGTGTGTGTGTGTGTGTGTGTGTGTGTGTGTGTGTGTGTGTGTGTCCGCAGGGCCTTCCTGGGTGCCACCAACGAGGTGACCCTGCTCCAGGAGGTCAGCTCCCTGACTGAGGCACTCGACTCCCCGGGCGTCTGCATCAACGACTCCTTCATTGTGGCGGGCTACACTAACCCCGCCCACCCCAACCGCCAGAACGAGATCTGGTTCCTGGAGCGGACCTGAGCCAACCGTGACCTGACCCCTGACCTCCCCACCCATGACCTAACCCTGACCCCTGACCTCCCCACCCATGACCTAACCATGACCCCTGACCTCCCCACCCATGACCTGATCCCTGACCTCTCCACCCATGACCTGATCCCTGACCTCCCCACCCATGACCTGATCCCTGACCCCTGACCTCCCCACTCATGACCTGACCCCTGACCTCCCCAGCCATGACCTAACCCTGACCTCCCCAGCCATGACCTAACCCTGACCTCCCCAGCCATGACCTAACCCTGACCTCCCCACTCATGACCTAACCCTGACCTCCCCAGCCATGACCTAACCCCTGACCTCCCCAGCCATGACCTGACCCCTGACCTCCCCAGCCATGACCTAACCCTGACCTCCCCACTCATGACCTGACCCCTGACCTCCCCACTCATGACCTGATCCCTGACCTCCCCAGCCATGACCTAACCCTGACCTCCCCACCCATGACCTAACCCTGACCTCCCCAGCCATGACCTAACCCCTGACCTCCCCAGCCATGACCTAACCCTGACCTCCCCACTCATGACCTGACCCCTGACCTCCCCACTCATGACCTGATCCCTGACCTCCCCAGCCATGACCTGATCCCTGACCTCCCCAGCCATGACCTAACCCTGACCTCCCCACCCATGACCTAACCCTGACCTCCCCAGCCATGACCTAACCCCTGACCTCCCCACCCATGACCTAACCCTGACCTCCCCAGCCATGACCTGACCCCTGACCTCCCCAGCCATGACCTGACCCTGACCTCCCCAGCCATGACCTAACCCCTGACCTCCCCACCCATGACCTAACCCTGACCTCCCCAGCCATGACCTAACCCTGACCTCCCCACCCATGACCTAACCCTGACCTCCCCAGCCATGACCTAACCCTGACCCCAGCCATGACCTAACCCTGACCCCAGCCATGACCTAACCCTGACCTCCCCACCCATGACCTAACCCTGACCTCCCCAGCCATGACCTAACCCTGACCCCAGCCATGACCTAACCCTGACCCCAGCCATGACCTAACCCTGACCTCCCCAGCCATGACCTAACCCTGACCCCAGCCATGACCTGACCCTACAACCTGATAGCTAACTACCATCAGTAGTCAGGTAGACAGAACATGCATTAGGAGGATGGTGGGTGGGAGCACCAGCAGGACTCATGCAGTGGAGGTTAAAGATGACTTTCTTACTTCTGGAAAGGAAACGCTGAATACACAAAAGCTAAAGATGCGCGCACGCACAGACAGACACAGACAGACACAGACACACACAGACAGACACAGACAGACAGACACACACAGACAGACACAGACAGACAGACAGACACACACAGACAGACACAGACACACACAGACAGACAGACACACACACACACAGACAGACAGACAGACACAGACAGACAGACACAGACAGACACACACAGCCAACAGCCTGAATGTATAAACAAGTGGAGAGAAAAAAAACAAAAAACAACCCTGCTTTACTATAAACCAACAGCAGAAAAATCACTGAGATATTTTACTGGATGACAATCTAGCATTCTGTTTGCTTACTAGGCTACTTCATCTCTACGCTCTGTTCAGGAGTCTGTGCATTCCTTTTAAAAACACGCGCACACGCGTGCACACACACACACAGTATCACAGACATGTTTATCATATTGACAACATACCTCTCTCTCTCTCTCTCTCTCTCTCTCTGTGTGTACTGCTGCAGCCACCGTTTTGTGACAATGTTAGTGAACGTTTGCTCTGCCTGTGAAGTATCTGTACAGACAGGCACAGCACTGTTCTCTGTCAAGTATTTTCTCTTGTTGTTTTTAAGCTCAGAGCATATTCCCACCGCTGTCAGGGAGCTGAGGCCATCTTCCTCCGTAGACTAAAGTCCATCTCTATAGGGTACACCTGGTACACCTGTTAGGGTACACCTGGGCTCCTTCTTGGACCTCTCCCTAACACCCTACACCACCACCCTAACACCCTACATTACCACACCCTACACCACCACCCTACATTACCACCCCTAACACCCTACATTACCACCCCCTAACACCCTACATTACCCCCCCCAACATCCTACATTACCCTCCCAACACCCTACATTACCACCCCCTAACACCCTACATTACCCCCCCTAACACCCTACATTACCACCCCCTAACACCCTACATTACCACCCCCTAACACCCTACATTACCCCCTAACACCCTACATTACCCCCTAACACCCTACATTACCACCCCTAACACCCTACATTACCACCCCTAAGACCCTACATTACCCCCTAACACCCTACATTACCACCCCTAACACCCTACATTACCACCCCTGATGGGTGGTAATTCCTCTCTAGTTTTGTGACTGCCGATGGCACTTGTTCTTCTGGAAGGTTTTACTCACAATGACTGATGTAGAGTTGATTCACTTACTGATGTAGAGTTGATTCACTTACTGATGTAGAGTTGATTCACTTACTGATGTAGAGTTGATTCACTTACTGATGTAGAGTTGATTCACTTACTTAGACAAATATACTTCTACAAATATAAGTCGCTTTGGATAAAAGCATCTGCTAAATGACTCAAATGTATAAGGTTCAATACCAATTTAATGAAAATCTATAAAGCTCAAGAAATCTGTATTTTCTACCTTCACTATATTTTCTAATGAAACCAACGACGACAAGAGAATGAATTAAACACAACAAAGTGATTCATACAGAACTATCAAATCTATTTTGTCAACTAAACAATATACATACATCCGGCCTATATACTGTCTACAAGTACAGTACCAGTCAAAAGTTTGGACACACCTTCTCATTCAATGGTTTTTCTTTATTTTTTATTATTTTCTACATTGTAGATTAATATTGAAGACATCAAAACTATGAAGGAACACATATGGAATTATGTAGTAAACAAAAAAGTGTTAAACAAACCAGAATATGGTTTATATTTTAGATTCTTCAAAGTAGCCACCTTTTGCTTTGATGACAGCTTTGCACACTCTTGGCAAGTTTGTGTCCAAACTTTTGACTGGTCCTGTATTTATATAGGAACATAAATCTATCATTCTTGTTTGAGAGGAGAATAGACATATAACACTGAATAACAGGCTGTATTAAAGTGGGGATGATAAAGGTCCTGTCCACAGACCACCCCAACCCCTTCTCCTCCACGTTCTCCTCCATCTCAGACAACTGGACAGGTTTAAGCAAGATGGCGGTCGTTCCAAGCAGCCCTCTGATAGGCTAGCTGGAATGTCCGGCCATCTTGCAGTTGTTTACATTTTAAACTTGTTTTGTTTTGAAGCCTGGAATCAGAGCGTCTGTTACTAGACTTGACTATTACACGTCTATTACACATCTATTACATGTCTATTACATGTCTACATCAGACTGGTTATTTGGGAACATCCAGTTTGAGCGTTTTACTTTTATGTTTACTTTTCCTCTGCTTTGTAAGTGTACGTGTGTAAACGTGTAAACGTGTAAACGTTGTGAAAATGTGCTGTATGGTAAAGAAAGACAAGAATGAAAGAAAGGAAGATATGAAATGCAGTGAAAAGGGCGACTGGATTTCTGGATTTCTTGTTTTGTTAAAATGTTTGTTTCCTTTCTTTTAAAGAATAAAATGATGTTCAATCTCTGGGGGTTCTCCTTCTGTTAATAATATGCAAAATATGGTGGGGGGGGGCTCAGGTGGAGCTCAGTCATGGAATATAAAGTATTTAGAAGACGGGGTCTGGGCGGGGACTTGTTGGCGCGTTTGGGAGCGAGCTCCTTCGTCACATGCTGGAGCCTGCTCCGAAAACATGTCGGCAACAAATTGATAAGAAGATTAATTGATGACCCCTGGCCTCCAGCATCGCTTCCAAACCAAGCCTGTGGCAGTGAGGGAGTTAACAGGTGTGAGGCACCGCTGTCAGGTGTCAGCGAGTGTCAGAATCAGAATCTCATCTCAGCCAATGTGTCTTAACGCCAGTAAGCCTCCGTGCTGTTCCCATGACGACAGCCCGTCGGGGCTGATCCCATCTCTACCACACTTCCTTACAACCAACGACTGCCTACAGCAGGGGAGGCTGGTGGAGGTGGAAATCGGAGGACGGGCGAATTGTAATGCATGGAATGGAATCAGGAATGGTATCATGCATGCATGCATGCATGCATGCGCGCGCGCACACACACACACACACACACACACACACACACACACACACAGTGAAACGTATCGTAGCGTGAGGTCCTATGAGAGCACAGAGACTCACTCATTAACACTGATAATCACACAGCGCCCCATAGGGCCAGCTTTTGAAGGACATCATTAGAAGCCATCCATCATTAATCAGAGCGAGTCAGACCAGTACCACACAGGGAGAGTGATTCCATTACAAACGCCTCCAACAGGGAAAGCACTTAGAGCTTATTGTTACGACAGTGACACGTTTCTACCACACGATGGCAGCAGAGCACCAAAACAAATGTCACGGGTCACATGGTACGCAGACTCAGAGGCCGACCCCTCCACCGGGAAGTTTAAAGAGAGGCTCCAACGCTGTCACTCAAATACAGCATCTTACAACCAGTAATCTGTGCCACCAAACGTTTTAAATGAACAAAAGAGAATCCCAAGTCTACATTAAATGAACAAAGAAAAAAAAAAACTGTTTTATCAGGCTGCTCTTCCAGGCTAGACTAACAATATTGAATCAACATGTCATGACGTCATTTTGTGAAATGCTTTGTAATTACATCAAAATGTGGTTTGTGGTCGAGGGCACAACGCCGGTGGCACGCCAGAGACCTCCGCTCACCAGCTCACATCCTGCCCCTCCTGGGGGGGGGGTCCAACCAGCTCACATCCTGCCCCACCAGCTCACATCCTGCCCCTCCTGGGGGGGGGTCCAACCAGCTCACATCCTGCCCCTCCTGGGGGGGGGGTCCAACCAGCGGCCTCTCTGACCTCTACCTGCCTGATGTGGGCCTACAGTGTTGACCAGGTCATCTAGCGGTCCTACCTGGAGGTAGCGGGCCCGGTACGCAGCCAGGGACTCTCCCAGGGGAACCACCACCTTCTCCAGGCTGCGCTGGTGGGAGTGGGCCTGGATGTCTGGACTCTCCTCTGAACGCAGCTCCATGTGAGAGATCAGGAGGTTGGATATCACCTGCTGTACTGCCTGGGAGGGAGGGAGGGGGAGAGAGAGGGGGAGAGAGGGAGAGGATGGGTGTTAAAACTATACTCTGATTGGCTACAAAATGAAGCATCATCATTTGTGGTGAATAAAGTCACCCTTGGCGCTGGAGAACGTTGCCAGTTTGGGGGACCTTATTCACAGTGGGCAGAATGAGTTGGGCCAGACAGACGGCCTGCCCCCCTCCACATACAGCCTGACCTGCTTACCTTGACGTCTCCCCCTGGGGTGGCGCTCAGGGCCAGGACACGGAACTGTCGAGTCTGACCCACCAGCTGCCTGACCACCTGAGGACGGACACACACACACACGTGCATTATTGAACTGGCGACTATAGAATGATCATGAATGTACATCTGAAACAACCTTGGTGTGAACTTTGAGTCAGGTGTTAGTATGGGACTGGAACAAAAGACTGCACACACCATGGAGACACACACACACACACACACACTCCTACTGTAGAATGTATGTCCACACACACACACACATTCTACAGTAGGTGTGTGTGGACATACATTCCACCGTGTGTGCATGTGTGTGTGTGTCCACCCCCCCCCCCCGGTGCTGGGCCGTACCTACCTGGCAGTAGGCGTGATTCCCAGAAGCCTTGTGCGCCTCGTCGACCACCACACACCTGACCTGCAGGGCGGGGCACGCCTCCCTGGACAGGTCATTCACGAGCACCTGGGGGGTCAGGAAGAAGACGCGCCGGGACCGCCACAGCTCCCGCCGCTGCTGGGCCTGCGTGCCGCCTGGGGGGCAGGGAGGAGCAGCTCAACACCTCACCCCCCCCCCCAACCTCCTCACATCACAGAGGGGAGGAGCAGCTCAACACCTCACCCCCCCCCCCCCCAACCTCCTCACATCACAGAGGGGAGGAGCAGCTCAACACCTCACCCCCCCCCCCCCCCCCCAACCTCCTCACATCACAGAGGGGAGGAGCAGCTCAACACCTCACCCCCCCCCCCAACCTCCTCACATCACAGAGGGGAGGAGCAGCTCAACACCTCGCCCCCCCCCAACCTCCTCACATCACAGAGGGGAGGAGCAGCTCAACACCTCGCCCCCCCCAACCTCCTCACATCACAGAGGGGAGGAGCAGCTCAACACCTCACCCCCCCCCCCCCCAACCTCCTCACATCACAGAGGGGAGGAGCAGCTCAACACCTCACCCCCCCCAACCTCCTCACATCACAGAGGGAGGGAGGGAGGGGAGGAGGGAGGGAGGGAGGGAGGGAAGGAAGGAGGCAGGGAGGGAGGGATGCATAATAAAGTATTTGGCCACAAGTGATTATTGTCAGTTAACGTGTGTGTGTGCGTGTGTGTGTGGTGCGTGTCGTGTATGTGTGTGTGTGTGTGCTGGAACTGACCTACCTGTCAACTCCGCCATGTGTGTCTGTGGAATCCCCATCACCTTGTAACAGGCCTCGATCTGCTGCGCCACCAAGGGTTTGGTCGGAGCCATGAAGACGATCTTCCCTGCCGGGTACCAGCGGTAGAAGTTGTACATGACCACCGAGGCGATGAACGTCTTGCCCAGGCCCGTGGGGAGACAGACCAGCGTGTTCTGGAACAGAGCAGCCTCGGCGATCTTCAGCTGGTAGTCCCTGAGCGGGTAGTTAGTGGGATAGATCCACACCTGAGCCGAGGAGCGGTCGAACCCGGGGAGGTCCTGGTCATATGTCCCACCTGGGGGGGTCGGCGTCGGGCTGGCGCTCTCCATACCTGGGGGGTGTTGATCTGAGTGTGTGTCCATCTGCATAGACTTTTCAGCTTCATAAACAGCAACTACCATTAGGTCATCATCATCATCATCTTCATCCGCAGCAGTATCTCTCCTGCCGTCAGCTGCGGACTCCTGCCCGGCGGCAGCCCACAGAGAGTTACGGGGCTCAGGCCGGGCTGCCCCTGCCCCTGCCCCTGCCCCTGCCCCTGCCCCTGCCCCTGCCCCTGCCCCTGCCCCTGCCCCGGTGTTCGGGCTTGTTTTACGGCGTCCAGCGGCTGTCTTCTTCCCAACATTATTCCGTTGACTAGCCACCTTTGGGGGGGCTGCTGCCCCCCAGGTCTGGAACAGGGTCCGCTGGTTGACGCCGCTCATGCCGACCTCCTCCGTGTAACGGCGGCAGCAACATCACCGCAGCTTAAATAAACCATCTCCTTCCGGGTCGGATGCGTTTTTCAAAATAAAACGACATTGAAATATTCCACCACGTATTTTTGGAAGGACGAGTTCGCTTTTATTTAGCGAACTGGTGTCTACTGAGACAGCGCAGTTGTTTTTCTAACAGGTTTCAGACGTTTTCAGACGTTTTCAGGCGGCTCTACTGAGGACTTGGACGTGTGAGGACTTTTTTCAGGCGGTGACACCGGAAGAGAAGTAAACGTTTGGTTGCTCTCCCGCCACTTTGGTGCCGTTGCCATAGCAATGGAGGGACGCGGCTGGCTCGAGACAGTCCCACGGTTCCAGGTACGTTACCGTCTGAGGTAGCAGCGAGCTAACGAACTAACTAACTAACTAACGAACTAACTAACTAACTAACTAACTAACTAACTAACTAACTAACTAACTAACTAACTAACTAACTAACTAACTAACTAACTAACTAACTAACTAACTAACTAACGAACGAACGAACGAACGAACGAACGAACGAACGAACGAACGAACGAACGAACGAACTAACTAACTAACTAACTAACTAACTAACTAACTAACTAACTAACTAACTAACTAACTAACTAACTAACTAACTAACTAACGAACGAACTAACTAACTAACTAACTAACTCTGACCCGTCAACAGACATTAACACGGTGCTCGTCATAGGCTTGGTTTTCTATGTACCGGCTGTACCTGCGTATTGCTAACTTGCAGGTTTGCTAGCGACAGACAGGCAGACAGACAGAGGTAGTAGAAGCTACAGCTAGCTAGCGACAGACAGACAGGCAGACAGACAGAGGTAGTAGAAGCTACAGCTAGCGACAGACAGAGGTAGTAGAAGCTACAGCTAGCTAGCGACAGGCAGACAGACAGAGGTAGTAGAAGCTACAGCTAGCGACAGACAGAGGTAGTAGAAGCTACAGCTAGCGACAGACAGAGGTAGTAGAAGCTACAGCTAGCTAGCGACAGACAGAGGTAGTAGAAGCTACAGCTAGCTAGCGACAGACAGAGGTAGTAGAAGCTACAGCTAGCTAGCCGGCTAACAACAACACCGTCCGTCTGTCTGTCCGCTCACAGGCTCGCGCACGCGGCTACGTGGTGCGGAAGGAGATCGGCGGCGCGCAGCAGGAGTTTGAAGACATCGTCAGAGACATCGATGGAGACCTGGACCATCTGGACTGGAGGGGAGGCATCGTTCCTATCCCTCACTTTAAAGACATTGTAAGCAGCACGTTCACACAAACAGCGATTCCTCTGAAGACCCTAATAAGCTCTTCTCATCATTTCTGAACATAGTATCCAGCTAACCGGCTGATTTTATTCCATTCTCTTCTATGCAGGATGGCCCATTGCATGCTTTTAACAGCTGTGCCAGAAAACATTTGAAAGCAGGAGCACACAGTGAATCCCACAGCGTGCAACAGTCAGGGGACAGAGGAGTGACACCTCATGCCCTGTCAGAGAGCATAGAGCCACCAGAGAGAGATGACTCCCACAGGCAGGGGCAGGCGGCCCTCTCCAGTCCACCAGGGGGCGACAGAGAGCCAGGGGGCAGTCAGAGTGAGCAGGCGGAGGAGGGAGGGGTGATGGAGAGTACGGATACAACTACAGTCTGGAGCAGTTTGGGACTGGACACGAGCTACAGTCCCTTTCAGAAAGGTAAAGAGAGTGTGAAGTGTGTGTGTGTGTGTGTGTGTGTGTGTGTGTGTGTGTGTGTGTGTGTGTGTGTGTGTGTGTGTGTGTGGTGTGGTGTGGTGTGGTGTGGTGTGGTGTGGTGTGGTGTGTGTGTATGTGTGTGTGTTGAACTGCGTATACGTGCCTGTAGAGTCTTGTCCGTCTCTGATTGCGTTCCCCTCCTCCCAGGTCCCCAGGGGCGCTGTCTGGCCCATGACATCCCCCAGACCCCCCAGGACGTCCCCCAGACCCCTCAGGACATCACCCAGGCCCCCCAGGCCCTGCGGCTGCACAGGAACACTCTGACCATGGAGCTGCTCTGGCTCCAACAGGCCATTGCTAGCAGGAAGAAAGTAAGAGCTGTCACTCAAATACATCTTCATGTCATGGTCATTGATTGGTTGTGATGAAGTTCAATTAAAAGAAAAAGAAATTCTTCTGACATTGTTTCTCTTCTCTCTCTCCCCTACAGTACCTGTCGCTGAAAGAGAGATTGAATATGTCTTAACAGCAGAGCAGAGAGGCTGGCCTTCGAAACGGGACTGAAGATTTCTCTGTTTGTACACCACAACAGGACTTCTTGGTTGTCTTAACTGTGACCTGTTTGTATACCACAACAGGACTTCTTGGTTGTCTTAACTGTGACCTGTTTGTAATGATGTAAAACAAGCTATTTTCTACCCCTGTCCACTGATGTAGAGATTTAATTTGCAAGTGTATTAATTTATTGATCATGTGTATGAATGAAACAGAGTGTATGTTTTTGTCAACATGAATAAAGTTTATTTTTTCTAACTGTTTTTCTAACTGTTCCTACCGCTGGTGTTGCTGTCTGTGCTGCATGTGATGTCACCTAATTACTAGCCATCACTGTTGTCATCATACAGTAAAAACATGCCAGTATAATCTGCATTGTTGTCAAATCAGCAACAGGAGAGATTCAGAGGAAGTCCCCTAAACCAGTTTACCTCTGCTGCTTCTCTTCACTCAGCTTGGAGTCCCATGGAGACCTCTACACACTCAACAACAGACAATCACCTAAATACAGGCGTGTGGCTCACATACGTGTTGGTGGGGGTAGCGTGCTGTCTGTAGGCCTACTGATATTGGTCAAACACCCTCTGACCACAGCGTTTCCTGACAGACCATAAATGGTAAAGAGAGACGTGTGACATGGTTGTATGGAAATGGGATTCCAAATCCCTATTGTCCACTCCCACAGCATGCACCTCTGAATCTGTTCTACTGGCTGTATCACTGGCTGTTCTGCTGGCTGTTCTACTTGTCCAGAACTGGTAATATGGCCAGTTGGTGGGAATGAATGAGACCCCAGTTGTGAATTAGCAGGGTCTGCTTTCATACAGTTTAAAAAAACATAATGGGAGGTTTATGGTTTATCTTATTGATTCAGCTTACAACACTTGCACCCTCCCCTCCTCCCTCACTCCCTCACACTCCCCTCCTCCCTCCCTCCCTCCCTCCCTCGTTCACCCTCTTTTGTTGTGCCGTTGCTGCTGATGGTTTGGCCCACAAAGCCAGTCATTGCTGGTGCTGCTGCTATGGCAACCAGGAAATACTCACGGCCATCAGAGTAGTGTGTGTGTGTGTGTGTGTGTGTGTGTGTGTGTGTGTGTGTGTGTGTGTGTGTGTGTGTGAAGGAGCGGAGAAGCGCGTGAGTGGGAGACCAGAACAGCTAGACAGACAGAGAGAGAGAGAGACAGAGAGAGAGAGAGACAGAGAGAGAGAGAGAGAGAGAGAGAGGGAGAGAGAGAGAGACAGAGAGAGACAGAGAGAGAGAGAGAGAGAGAGAAAGGGAGAGAGAGGGAGAGGCCACCAAACAGAAGAACACAACAACACCAGAGAGTCTCGTCCAGAGTCTGTTCCACCTCTGCTATCTCTAGTTGTCTCATTTCCATAGACTCTCCTGTGGTTAAGGTGGTGAGGGCTGAAGTGAGGGTGTTTTGGGTGGGAGGAGGAGGAGGTGGTGGTGGGTGGGTGGGTAGACCCAGAGCAGACAGCAGCCAGAGAGCAGACAGACCCCGGGGACATACCGGAGACATGGCCTCCGGTGGGACGGCTCTCCTGCCTCCGGTGAAGAACGTGACAGTGTTCAGGAACGGAGACCCCTTTCACACGGGCAGGAGGTTTGTGGTGAACCAGAGACAGGTGGCCACCATGGAGGCCTTCCTGAACGACGTGACCCAGTGCATCCAGGCGCCGCTGGCCGTGCGGACCCTGTACACGCCCCGGCAGGGCCACAGGGTCCAGGAGCTCCAGGACCTCCAGACCGGGGCTCAGTACGTGGCCGCAGGGTTCGAGAGGTTCAGGAAGCTGGAGTGAGTACCACACAGTGAGAACCACAGGGATATTGTCCTGAAGATTTGGTCATTGTTTAGTTTTGGTCATGTAAAATACTCCTGTATGTTTATGGTCTGTTAATGTGTATAAGCAGCCAACCAAGTGTATAAAGTCTATGTTTGTGATGTCTGTTCATCTGTGAACGCTAATCAAGAACACCGTACCAGACAGTAGCCTACAGACATACTAAATGTACATTATTTGGTCAGTCTTTAGTTGTGTTCATGTAAACACTCCTGTATATGTATGGTCTGTGAATGTGTTGTGTGTCTGTTGATGGTCTG
>NC_139667.1:372556-382556 GCF_951799395.1 Argentina silus
CTCAAACCCACATCTACTGTCCTTATAGACCCTCAAACACACCTCTACTGTCCTTATAGACCCTCAAACACACCTCTACTGTCCTTATAGACCCTCAAACCCACATCTACTGTCCTTATAGACCCTCAAACACACCCTCTACTGTCCTTATAGACCCTCAAACACACCTCTACTGTCCTTATAGACCCTCAAACACACCTCTACTGTCCTAAAATACCCCCAAACACACCTCTACTGTCCTTATAGACCCTCAAACCCACATCTACTGTCCTTATAGACCCTCAAACACACCTCTACTGTCCTTATAGACCCTCAAACACACCCTCTACTGTCCTTATAGACCCTCAAACACACCCTCTACTGTCCTTATAGACCCTCAAACACACCTCTACTGTCCTTATAGACCCTCAAACACACCTCTACTGTCCTAAAATACCCTCAAACACACCCTCTACTGTCCTTATAGACCCTCAAACACACCTCTACTGTCCTTATAGACCCTCAAACACACCCTCTACTGTCCTTATAGACCCTCAAACACACCCTCTACTGTCCTTATAGACCCTCAAACACACCTCTACTGTCCTTATAGACCCTCAAACACACCCTCTACTGTCCTTATAGACCCTCAAACACACCTCTACTGTCCTTATAGACCCTCAAACACACCTCTACTGTCCTTATAGACCCTCAAACACACCCTCTACTGTCCTTATAGACCCTCAAACACACCTCTACTGTCCTTATAGACCCTCAAACACACCCTCTACTGTCCTTATAGACCCTCAAACACACCCTCTACTGTCCTTATAGACCCTCAAACACACCCTCTACTGTCCTTATAGACCCTCAAACACACCCTCTACTGTCCTTATAGACCCTCAAACACACCTCTACTGTCCTTATAGACCCTCAAACACACCTCTACTGTCCTAAAATACCCTCAAACACACCCTCTACTGTCCTTATATTCCAATGTCTTTCCATTTCTATTTGCTCCTCTGTCTCTTCTCCTGAGTACAGACACACTGTCTTTTCTCGCTGCTTCCCACGTTTTCTGGGACTCCTTCCACTTCCCTCCCTGTGGGGTGCAGGTTGTTGTGCAGTGTTTTGTAGTGTGGTAACAAGGCTCTACATGGCTCATTCTCTCTCTCCTGTCTCCTCCAGAGGGTGGCAGAGACAGTGGAGGATGAGGAGCAACATGAGAGATACAACCCTCACTCAAACAACAGACAGGTCAGTAACAGGTCTATGGGCCACTTACAACAGACATCAGGTCAGTAAAGTGTCTGTGGGCCACTTACAACAGACATCAGGTCAGTAAAGTGTCTGTGGGCCACTTACAACAGACATCAGGTCAGTAAAGTAAAGTAAAAGTAAAGTAAACTTACAACTTACAAACTTTCCCGGGCTACATGTTTCAGTAGCTTTCACATACACCTTTCAGAACATGAACCAAGGACGTTATGGCAAATCGCGTACGTCGCAAGCGGCCATGTTTTCCTCTTTCGTGTTCTCAGGGAACACCCCCGGCTGCAGAAGGGGAGCGGCTCAGTGGAAGACAGTACCACCACCCAGAGGAGGGGCTTAAAGTAGGTGTAGTATCCCTTTATGTGATGAGCCGGATTTGAGCTGGTAACTGGAAGGTTACTGGCATCATATCCAGGTGACTATCACTGCCGTTGGGCCCTTGAGCAAGACACCTAACCCCTAACTGCTCCAGGGGCGCCGAATATGGCTGACCCTGTGCCCAGAGCCCAGAGCTCTGTTCTGCCTTGGGGGTGCACGTGTGTTGTCTCGGAGGGGGGGTCTGCAGTGCGTGTGTGTTGTCTCGGAGGGGGAGGGTGTGCAAAAATGACCACATTCCAACAATTGATGAGAATTGATTGCATGGCCAATAAACAGTCTTTCTTCTTCTTCTTCTTCTTCTTCTTCTTCTTCTTAAACCAACTCATACAGTCTCATACAGTCCCCCATGTGTATATTGTCCATTTGTCATTCATGTAACGGTGTTTTTCCTCCTATTACAGACGGAGACACCGACAGATCAACGGATTCACTCCCCCGTTAACGGACCGCCGGTCAGAGAACAGGAGGCTGCCAGCTCTGACCTTAATCCACCACAGGTACACAAGAAAGGGGAGGCTGGGGGAGGTAGAACACCAGGGGAGGCTGGGGGAGGTAGAACACCAGGGGAGGCTGGGGGAGGTAGAACACCAGGGGAGGCTGGGGGAGGTAGAACACCAGGGGAGGCTGGGGGAGGTTGAACACCTGGGGAGGCTGGCAGAGGTAGAACACCAAGGGAGGCTAGTGGAGGTAGAAATCGGAGGATGGGCTCCTTGTAATGCATGGAATGGGATGAGGAATGGTATTAACCTTCTGGAATGAGCCTCCCCTGACATACAGTACAGCTAAGAAAACAGAACACACATAATGTTCCACCTCCGTTTGGCTTCTGACTCACAGACAGAGGCAGACACAATGGAGGACAAGGTGATCATTGAGAGTGATTACCTGAACACAGACCACAGTGAGCAGGTGTGTGTGTGTGTCATGCAGTTTGATTAATTAAATTACATGAATTCCATTTGAATAACTCTCATAAAGTGTTGTTCAAGGAAAAATCACAATACACACTCAGTCACGACTAATGGATTCCATCTCCACTCTCATCCCTGGTGAAGGAGCTGGGGCTGGAGAGAGGGCGAGCCTCTCCACACTCAAGAGCTTCATCATCATCCTCATCATCATCCTCATCATCTCAGGGTTCTCAAGAAAGCAGAAGGGTCCAAGGACAGCCCGGGGGGGTCCAAGGACAGCCCGGGGGGGTCC
Organism: Argentina silus; assembly: GCF_951799395.1. NCBI lineage: Eukaryota > Metazoa > Chordata > Actinopteri > Argentiniformes > Argentinidae > Argentina > Argentina silus. The sequence goes on from NC_139667.1 coordinate 375,389, forward strand.
AAGGACAGCCCGGGGGGGTCCAAGGACAGCCCGGGGGGGTCCAAGGACAGCCCGGGGGGGTCCAAGGAGACAGGACGAGTCTTCAGTCCTCCAAGAGGCAGCAGGTGTGTTTACATTCTCATCCTGGTGAGTCTGTTCAGATCCAGAGAGTTGTGTTAAACTGATTTGTATTTAAATGTTTCGTTGTTGGTTTATTCCAACAGGAGAGTGCCTGCGACCCCCCGTCCAGCACCAGAACAGAACAGTCCAGTTCTCCGGATGGGCCTGTGGCTGAGGGGAGCGGAGGGTTGAGGAAGGAACAGGTCCCATCGGCAGACTGACATCATCCATTATTACATCATCATTCAGATCAGTACGAACGAGCACTGGAACTAAATCAGTTACTGAAACAGAGAATCCAACTGTCAGCATTCTACTGAGATCAAAACACCTCCATGTATTGGACTGGAAATACTGTGACACTGACGGAACTGGAACGTATCCATGAATGTCAATGAGCATCTTAACTTGTATGAAAAGACTTCTGTAAATAAGAGATATTATCAACAACAAATAGAATATGGTGTATGAAAGTATAGAATGTAAAGAATCATGTTTTATCAAAAATATACTTTAATAATGAGTGAAATATACAATATCAAATATTTGATATCTTACAGGAACAACTGTGACGTCATCTGTCGACTGTGAAAGTATTTGGTCTAACAATAAAAATGACACTTTTTTTTCTGAATACGAAGTTGCTATTATTTCACTACGAGGCTGGCGGAGGTAGAAATCGGAGGACGGGCTCATTGTAATGCATGGACTGGAATAAGGAATGGTATCAATCACACACCATTACTCCATTCATTACAATGAGCCTGTCCTCTGATTTCTACCTCCAGCAGCCTCCCCTGCTTCACACACAGCATGACATGGCAGTGCAGCATGGACAGCAGGCTGGCGGACTGGACATCTGACCTGACTCCGCAGCAGCAGCACGCTGCTCTCTAATTGGTCCATTTCCAGCATCATCAGGTGGGTTGGGCAGCGGGTGTGTGTGTGTGTGTGTGTGGCCGTGTGAACAGAGCAGGCAGCAGAACTCCTGTTGCCCGGCTGTGGCACTGTGTGTGTGAGTGGTGTGTGTGTGTGTGAGTGGTGTGTGTGTGTTCTGAATAACCTTTACATTCTCTCGTTACCCTCCTCCACACATCGTCCAGTCACTCAGGAGAGCACACACACACACACACACACACACACACACACACACACACACACACACACACACACACACACACACACACACACACACACACACACACACACACACACACACACACACACACACACACTGCTGGAAGCCTACACCCTATAGGTTACACTGGTAAAGTCTTTACACAGAAGGGAGATGTTAAACCATCAGAAGGGAGATGTTAAACCATCAGAAGGTGAATGTTAAACCATCAGAAGGTGAATGTTAAACCATCAGAAGGGGAATGTTAAACCATCAGAAGGGGAATGTTAAACCATCAGAAGGTGAATGTTAAACCATCAGAAGGGAGATGTTAAACCATCAGAAGGTGAATGTTAAACCAGCCTCTCCTCTGTGCTCTTGATACATTTACAACCATTTGTAAACAGTGTTTACAATGAGAGAGGAAGTGGCTCATGTAGTCATAATGGAGTCAAGGCTAGGTCTGTGTGAAGTTAGGGTTTGGGTTCTTCTGTCTCACTGACAGAGCTCATGATACACAGAGTGATGCCCACCATGGTGAGGACCATCCCTCCAACAGCTCCTGCAATGGTCAGAGAGAGGGGGGGGGGGAAGGAGAGAGGGGGAGAGAAGGAGAGGGGGGGGAGAGAATGAGAGAGGGGGGGGGAGAGAGAAGGAGAGAGAGAGAGAGAGATATAAGATAACCTACCACACATTAATAACACACATTCCAGACACAATGTGTACTGATCAACTCTGCCTCTGCAAAGAGCCAGGAGGCTCTGTGTGTGGTGACATCATCAACGTGAGACACCTGCCTTTGCCTCCAAACTCTTCTCCCAGCAGCTTGCCAGTGAGCAGCGTGAAGAGGAAGGTGAGGGAATTAGCCACGGGAACGGCCAGGGACAGGTCTGTCAGAGAGGAGGAGGAGGAGGTCACAGACCACACAGGTACTGTGGAGGAAAAAGCCTCCAGACTTGACTTCTTCTTGGTTAGTCACAATCTAACATACTACATATCCTGTACTCAAGAAACCAAAGTTGGTGGTGTTGGTGGTGGTGGTGTTGGTGATGCTTGTGGTGGTTGTGGTTGTTTATGCTGTTGGGTCCTGCTCACCTGTGGTGGCGAGTGTGTAGTAGTACACCAAAGACCCACTCTGGTTCAGAAGGAACGGTATCAGGTACTGGAGAAGCACAGGGACAATGTTATTACAGAATAGGAAACAGCAGATGCAACGGTATCAACCAATAACCACTTCTGGGATAATACCGTCTCTCTGAAGTCCCATTCACACCAACAGTTCCATCCAGCAATGTAGTGGCAAGACCCATTATCCACACCGTTCCCTCCCCACCAATAACAAACTCAATTCCTAAATTCCTACACTTTTCGGTGTGAATGGGTCTTTAGAAGTGTGAGTTTACCTTGATGTTCAGGAACAAGAACTTGACCTCAGCCAGGAGCTGGAGGAGTTTGTTCCCCTGTTGGACGTGTTGGATGCCCTCTGTCGCCCTCCTCAGGAGCGGGTTGGTACAGCCCCACAACGCCGCGACCACCAGCAGCCAAACCACCTCCGCTGCGGAAGGCGTCCTGCACACTGTTAGTCCTCCGTCATGTAACTCTCATACAAACAGCGTCCAAATTCACACGGTTCGCTCATGTTACACTTAAACCGAGTTAAATACGGGACCTGTTTGGTGTGTGCCTCATGTGCTAAAACGATGTGAAAAAGTCAAATACATGATTATGCCCCTTCTGATACGTCGCCATACATTGGTGTTACATATAAATGTTTCCCCTACTTCAGAACGCGTCTATCAATGTATGTATTCCAACAGCGTGCATGTAACAGCGACAGTATTTAGGCTCGTCGATATCTAGTTATGGGTCTTGATGGTTTGATTTGATCAGAATAACCAATTAGGCTAAAACATTAACGTCCTGGTTTTCTCCGGGAGAAAGCTGTGAGCGTCTCAGAAACCACGTTTCTGCTGCCAGTTCACCTTCTCCTCGTCTACTGAGGCACGTTTTCTACCATTGGAGACCTAAACGCGAGACATCGTTTTTAAAGTTCTTAACAATTTAATGGTTGAGTTTTGGTGAGGAAAAATAAAGTTATTAGCTAGCCAGAATGAATAATCTCCGGTTACTCACCTGCGGATACCATTGTAAACACAAGAATACGAGTTGCATTCAAGTCACCGAACCAGCTCGTCAACCTAGACTGTTCACTCCTGTTCTTGAACATAAATATTCTATCTGGCCGCAATTTCCATTTATCTTATGAAGCATACAAAATAGGAGAACATGAACAAGGATGGTGGCGCCCATCAATTCAGAATGACAATAAAATGAGTCGCAAATGACTTACATTGCATAAAGATCTTGAATGCAGCCTTGAAATGGTAATGTGTCTGTTTTCATTTCCACCACTTGAGGGCGTCATTTCACTTCCACAAACATCCTCCATGTCCTGCTGATGGACATTTCAAACCCACCTGTTGTCCCCTGAAGTCAGGGTGTTGCCTGCTATTCCAATGTCTTATGCCGACAGTTTGACATCTGAAGAAAGCTGTTGCAACTGTCACCTATTCATCAAAAGTTGTTAGGAAATGTTCAAATTTATTTTCAAGATCGATTTCAATGAAAGAACAATAAACAAGACAAACACAAGACAGGGTGAATGTAGTAAAGTGCAAAATCCTTTCACATAAATAAAAAGGACTCATCTTATTATTGTCTGCAATCTAGAGGTCCACAGGGATTCAAACCAGTATTGACTTTTTCACAGAAATATCCTGCATGGTGAGAATCAAAACAATTTTTTTTCAGATCTGTAGATAAAAACACTCACATTTGAATGTTAATGCAAAACCCTTATAAGGCTCTCAACACAGAAATGCACACAGACACAGTTAGGCCTCTAACAAGTCCATTTGATGCCATTCCTCCATTTCATATGCATCTGTTTGTCGGTACAGTATCACAGCTGCAAATGCACAGAAATCAAAATGGCTTCCGTCCATGATCTGAACACTGTAGTAGTCAAGAAACAAAGTGTTTATGTTCACAACAAGTGTCCCATGTCTCCTGTGAATTGTCCTTCATGTCCATCCATCTCTTCCGTACGGCACGACTTTGTTCATACTGTTTTTGTTTTTCAAGCATGATGATGGCGTTAAGAAGCTGGTTTGATGCTGTAGACCAGAGAGGTTCTGCTATGTGTTCTCCAGAGTGGGAGAGTGGATGGTGACCACCGTGGACCCGCTGGCTGTGCTCTGCTGCTCTACACTGTTCAGCTCCGCCCTCGGCAGGCGGAGGCCATTTTGTGAGGCGCTGTTGGACGGGTGGAAGCTGCCAGAGATGGAGGAAGCTCCCAGGGTCCCCAGGGGCAGGTGGGTCTGGACGGTGGAGGACGACATCTTCTTCTGCCGCGGAGCTTTGGAGCCTCCGCCCAGAACTCTGGACGCATGTGTCCGTCTGAGGAAGAAATATGAATGAATGATTGTTACAATAACAAGAACCTTTTGTCTTACACCTTGAACATAGTGACAGAAGTGATGAATATGGCCGACGCTGAGCACAGATCTGTCAATGTGAGATCATGTTTCATTTCAGCAACAATGTTTAATTTTGACACAATGCAATCTCCATAGTGTCATAGGTCTGTGTGTGTGTGTGTGTGTGTGTGTGTGTGTGTGGAATGTCCCCTGACCTGTTGTACGTCTTTAGGATGACTAGGAGGATGGTGAGGATGATTATGATGCCGATGACGATGATGGCTATCATAGCCCCCGAGCCTGGGAACACCCAGCAGAGAGAGGGAGGGAGAGAGGAAGGGAGGGAGGGAGGGAGGAAGGGAGGGAGAGAGAGAGAGGGAGGGACGGAGAGAGGGAGGGAGAGGGAGAGAGAGAGAGGGAAGGAGGGAGGGAGGGAGGAAGGGAGGGAGAGAGGGAGGGAGGGAGAGAGGGTGGGAGGGAGGGAGGGAGGGAGGGAGAGGGAGAGAGAGAGGGAAGGAGGGAGGGAGGGAGGGAGAGAGAGAGAGGGAGGGAGGGAGGGAGAGTGGGAGGGAGGGAGAGAGAGAGAGGGAGAGAGTTAGTTACATGTTATTTGTCAGAGTGAATGGCTGATTTGCATATTGTTCTCATTTTCAAAATGGCTTTGCATTCCGTCCTCATCCACGGTAACCTTCCGCTGTTTACTGCGGTGTTTGGACGTGTGTGTCGTTGTACAGCAGACCTGTCCTTCAGGGAAAGGGTTAAGTTTGGGTTGTAGCCACCTTGCCACTCCCTGACAGTTCATCTTGATTAGGCTGCGTGACGCTCCAGGCTGGTATCTATAAGCTCCAGCTTATCTTAACTGCCACCCTGATATCCTATTGAGGTGAACTTCCATGGGGGACACTCACTCTGATAACATTTTTGGAAAATCTGACAAGTATTTGATCTTCAAATAGAAATACTAACTCAGGGGAGGGGGGGGACAGAATGAGAATGAACACACACATGCACACACACACACACACACACACACACACACACACACACACACACACACACACACACTCTCTCTTACTTACTTTGAGTGAGTATTTGATCTTGTGACTTGGTGGAGGTAGTGGTGTTGGATGTGAAGTTGGTCACAGGTGAGACAGTTGAAGTTTGCATCTTCAGCAATAACCTGAAGACAGAACAAACATGCTGTGTTTCAGTGACATATCAAATCAAATCAAATCAAATCATATCATATCATATCATATCATATCATATCATATCATCATATAAAATAAAATAAAATAAAATAAAATAAAATAAAATAAAATCAGTCATTTATAACACATTTCATACATGGATGCAATACAATGCAGAGGAGAGTAGAAACAGTAGAGGAGAGTAGAAACAAACAGTAGAGGAGAGTAGAAACAGCAGAGGAGAGTAGAAACAGTAGAGGAGAGTAGAAACAGCAGAGAGAGTAGAAACAGCAGAGGAGAGTAGAAACAGTAGAGGAGAGTAGAAACAGCAGAGAGAGTAGAAACAGCAGAGAGAGTAGAAACAGCAGAGGAGAGTAGAAACAGTAGAGGAGAGTAGAAACAGCAGAGGAGAGTAGAAACAGCAGAGAGAGTAGAAACAGCAGAGGAGAGTAGAAACAGCAGAGGAGAGTGAGGACCGGAGAGACTCAAGGAAGGACAATCACTACAAGCTCAAATCACAGCAAGCATCAGACATCAGACATCAGACATCAGACATCATTCAATCCAGGATTGCTTCTTGTCATGTTGGTGTGTGCAGTAAGTTCTGCACTGCTACTTTAAAAGTTCAGCAACAATTGTTCCCTGCTGGGCGTGAATAATGTTCACGGTTGAACGATACCGAGATTGAGGTGAGTCAATTTCACTCAGGCGCCCAATGAAACGCTAGCCTGAGGAAGGAACTGTAGACAGGTTCAAACACGGAACCACAGAGGGGAACAGATCAGTCTCTGTACAGAACTTACTACTTCTGCCCTATCATGATGCCATACTCTAGAACACAATGAGAGAGAGAGAGAGAGAGAGAGAGAGAGAGAGAGGGAGACAGAGTAGGTGGGTGGAGGTAGGAACACACAGAAATGATGTTTCACTATTGTGGCTTGCTAAAGCACCAAACCAAGGGGAGGCTGGTGGAGGTAGAAATCGGAGGACAGGCTCATTGTAATGCATGGAATGGAATCAGGAACGGTATCAAACACGGTGTGACATGGTGTATTTGATACCATTCCTCATTCTGTTCCATGCATTGCAATGAGCCCGTCCTCCGATTTCTACCTCCACCAGCCTCCCCTGCACCAGACAGAGACATTTATCATGGCAAAGTCAAAGGTTATTGTTGATGTTGTATTGTATCAGTATCAGTGCTTTACACAGATGAAGAGAAGAGGAGATGTCTCTCTTAGTTTCTGTGTGGTCTACCAGAGGAGGCTGGTGGAGGCAGAAAT
>NC_139667.1:385056-387556 GCF_951799395.1 Argentina silus
CATCACCCAACACATCTATAACCTCTGACCCTAGACTGACCCCAGGGATGACATCACCCAACACATCTCTAACCTCTGACCCTAGACTGACCCCAGGGACTACATCACCCAACACATCTATAACCTCTGACCCTAGACTGACCCCAGGGACGACACCACCCAACACATCTATAACCTCTGACCCTAGACTGACCCCAGGGATGACATCACCCAACACATCTCTAACCTCTGACCCTAGACTGACCCCAGGGACTACATCACCCAACACATCTATAACCTCTGAGGTCAGCCAAGTCTTCCTCCCATGACAGGGATGGCTGGTTGGTTGGCTGGCTGGCTGGCTGGCTGGCTGGCTGACTGGCTGGTTGGTTGGTTGGCTGGCTGGCTGACTGGTTGGCTGGATGGCTGGCTGACTGGTTGGCTGGATGGCTGGCTGACTGGTTGGCTGACTGGCTGGCTGACTGACTGACTGGCTGGCTGGTTGGCTGACTGGTTGGCTGACTGACTGGCTGGCTGACTGGTTGACTGGCTTCTAATTTAATAGAAATAGAAAATAAAGAATACAGCTAGATAGATATACTGTTCCTAAGCGTTTCTGTTTGTACCTCTCCGTTGGTTTAGGTTGAGGCCAAGGTAGACAAGCTTTGTCTGTTCTTTAACAAATACAAAAAAAGTGACATTTTGCAACTATTTAAAATTCGATCAGAGCCTGTTATTCAGTCTAATATTTCAGAAACAGAAAAGATAAGAAACCATTAAGAGCACAATTGCCCTCCTCTGTATCTGTTTCTCCTCTACAGCAAACATTCCCCAGCCAAGCCTCTGTTGAAGCAGCGTGAGCTCACAGCTGTTACTAACGGCATATCAGGGTGATGTTTGCAGAGCTGACAAATGTTGATAAGTGGCTAATTGAGCACATGCTGTAGAGAAGCCACACCTAGCAGGATGTCCCTAACACTGAGGAACACTGAGGATCACTGAGGAACACTGAGGAACACTGAGGATCACTGAGGAACACTGAGGAACACTGAGGATCACTGAGGAACACTGAGGAACACTGAGGATCACTGAGGAACACTGAGGAACACTGAGGAACACTGAGGAACACTGAGGATCACTGAGGAACACTGAGGAACACTGAGGAACACTGAGGATCACTGAGGAACACTGAGGAACACTGAGGAACACTGAGGATCACTGAGGAACACTGAGGAACACTGAGGAACACTGAGGAACACTGAGGATCACTGAGGAACACTGAGGATCACTGAGGATCACTGAGGAACACTGAGGAACACTGAGGAACACTGAGGATCACTGAGGATCACTGAGGAACACTGAGGAACACTGAGGAACACTGAGGAACACTGAGGATCACTGAGGATCACTGAGGATCACTGAGGAACACTGAGGATCACTGAGGATCACTGAGGAACACTGAGGAACACTGAGGATCACTGAGGATCACTGAGGAACACTGAGGATCACTGAGGATCACTGAGGATCACTGAGAGCCACAATGAGACTCTGAATAGTTTCCCTTTCTTCTGAAGTTGACAATGAGCTCAGAAAAGGCCTGGTAGGGCAACAGTGACCCACCCTTCACCTGCATGCTGTACACACAATCAGAGACCAATATGTCAGCCTGCTCATAAACTCTGACTTTGGTGACACTTATATAACAGTTTAAGTAATGGCTGTTCTACTTTTTCAACCTCCTCACTTTCTTCCGCCATGCTTTGTAGATTGTTCCACAAAGCCACAACCATTAGTCTGGTGTACAATGAGAATTTAATATCCTCTTCACTTCCCTCTGCAAACAAAAGATAATTTTATTGGTCTGGTCATGCAACTGAGTCCCACCAGAGACAACCTGTGCCGTACAATTGAGTTTCCTCTTTTTGAACTAAGCCATTGTAGTTAACAAGGGAGGCTGCCGGAGGTAGAAATCAGAGGACGGGCTCGTTGTAAAGCATGGCATGGAATGAGGAACGGTATCAAACACGTGTTGGATTCCATGCCATGCTCATTCCATTCCATTCCTCATTCCATGCCGTGCGTTACAACGAGCCCGTCCTCCGATTTCTACCTCCAGCGGCCTCCCCTGGCAGTCAACCACGGCTAGACTGCGGCTGCACACAGAGCCGCGTCAATGAGCAGCAGCTGAATCGCACCGAGGTCTGAGTCACTACTGAAGCAGTCGGTCAGAGACAGACGGGTGGGCAGCTGGGCAGGACGCTCGGACAGACGGATCAGAGGCTTTAATACGGCCCAGGTGCACCTGTTACCCCCCCCCCCCCCCCCCCCCAGGTTTACTGGCTCTGTGTTCCATACAGAGCTGGGTTAACTATTTCCAGAGCGGCCCACCCTTCCCCCTGACCCACTCCACAGGGCCGAAGACCCCTCACCCCTCAGAGACGTCCTGGCTCATGTCTACCTGTGGTACATTACCTCTACCTGTGGTACATTACCTCTACCTGTGGTACATTGGCCAAATATG
>NC_139667.1:392556-393866 GCF_951799395.1 Argentina silus
TTTACCGTGTTCAGCAGCAGTTATCTGTTGATTGCATTCCCAGTTCCTCGGAACAGCCCAGGGACAGCGGAGGAGAGGAGGAGGATGCATAAATAAATCCATAAATAAATCCATAAATAAATCCATATATTATGCCCATACGTGGTCTTAATAAGTGTTCAGTGTTCTTTCTGTTTTGTACACAAAACAAACAGATTGGAGTGTTTGACTCACAAGGCTGTACGCGTATACATAGAAGAGACGTCTGTGACTAGAATGTTGTGGTTTTAGATGATTGATTTCTGTATTTTACTGTGTTGTATTAAAAAAAAACTAGTATATTGTGGACAGGCTGCACCTGTAGAAGAGGCCTTGGTCTCAGTGTGTTTCCCCTGTAGAAATAAAGGTTAAAATAAGTGTTGAGTTGCAGCAACATTCTAGTGTGTTGCTGTGTGTAATTCTAGAACGGTGACTGATGTTTTTGGAATGCCCAAATAATGGCTAGACTGGCTCCCATCAGGGCTGTGTTCATGGGATCTGTTCCTGGTCTCTCTCTCTCTCCCCCCCTCTCTCCCCCCCTCTCTCAGATCAGGGCTGTGTTCATGGGATCTGTTCCTGGTCTCTCTCTCTCTCCCCCCCTCTCTCCCCCCCTCTCTCAGATCAGGGCTGTGTTCATGTGATCTGTTCCTGGTCTCCCCCCCCCCTCTCAGATCAGGGCTGTGTTCATGTGATCTGTTCCTGGTCTCCCCCCCCCCTCTCAGATCAGGGCTGTGTTCATGGGATCTGTTCCTGGTCTCTCTCTCTCTCCCCCCCTCTCTCCCCCCCTCTCTCAGATCAGGGCTGTGTTCATGGGATCTGTTCCTGGTCTCTCTCTCTCTCCCCCCCTCTCTCCCCCCCTCTCTCAGATCAGGGCTGTGTTCATGTGATCTGTTCCTGGTCTCCCCCCCCCCCTCTCAGATCAGGGCTGTGTTCATGTGATCTGTTCCTGGTCTCCCCCCCCCCCTCTCAGATCAGGGCTGTGTTCATGGGATCTGTTCCTGGTCCCCCCTCCTCTCAGATCAGGGCTGTGTTCATGGGATCTGTTCCTGGTCCCCCCTCCTCTCAGATCAGGGCTGTGTTCATGGGATCTGTTCCTGGTCCCCCCTCCTCTCAGATCAGGGCTGTGTTCATGTGATCTGTTCCTGGTCTCTCTCTCTCCCTCCCCCTCTCTCTCAGATCAAGGCTGTGTTCATGGGATCTGTTCCTGGTCCCCCCCCCCCTTAAGATCAGGGCTGTGTTCATGGGATCTGTTCCTGGTGTTCAGTGCTTCATCACGTCAAGCCCACACCTCC
>NC_139667.1:394066-396566 GCF_951799395.1 Argentina silus
TCAATATGGACCAAAATCTCTGAGGAATGTTTCCAGCACCTTGTTGAATCTACGCCACAAAGAATGAAGGCAGTTCTGAAGGCAAAAGGGGGTCTAACCCAGTACTAGCAAGGTGTACCTAATAAAGTGGCCGGTGAGTGTATACACACACAGTGTACTGTAAGATCACCTTTGGGATGTGGTAGAATGGGAGGTTCACAGCCTGAAAGTGCACCTGGAAAATCTGCAGGAATTGCGTGATGCAATCATGTCATCATGGACCAGAATCTCAAAGGAAAGGCTTGTGAGGAAGACTTGTGAGGAAGACTTGTGAACATCGGTGAGCTGAATCAACGCCACAGCAGTCAGAGAAGAGCGTGGAGGCGTTCATTTTCAACAAGGTTTGGAATTCTGATCCGTTAGTCAGAACCACGCCTTGGGTGTGTTCTTAAGTTCTTGAGTTCTGACTGTTTACCCGGCAACACCAGGATGTGTCCGAACCTGCACCCTCTCTCAGGGCACCAGTACCGGAGAACAGGAGAATAAAAGAGAGAGGCAGCTGATCCAGGATTGGACCAGGGGACGCTGGCAGAGGTAGAAATCGGAGGACGGCCTCAGTGTAATGCATTTACATTTACATGTTTGACATTTAGCAGACGCTTTCATCCAAACGACTTACAACACTGCATGGAACGGATCGTGTTTGATAACATTCCTCATTCCATTACAATGAGCCTGTCCTCCGATTTCTACCTCCGCCAGCCTCCCCTGGATTGTACTCCTACTTCTTATGACTAATGATCTCCCCATTCCTCTTCTAGCTCTTCTAGCTCTTCTAGCTCTTCTAGCTCCTGCAAGCGGAAAAAAATGGCACTGTTCACTGAATGTGTTATAAATCAATCACTGTGAACCCTAAAGACTTTGAAAAAACACACACCAAACATGTTTAAGAATAGTTGTTTATATATTTCTCTATGTGAAACGAATGACAATCATACGACACAAACATAAGCACTGTAACAGTCAGAGAAAAGGACTGGAAATAAGTGGTACATAACATGGAATACAGATACTGGATATAACTGTAAATTATTGCTTGATTGCTACTCTGTTTTCTGGATAACTACGGAACGAGACACAATATTCATATTCCAACAGAAACAGAACAACAGTGACGAGCAGAATTGACCTTTTTGTCGACTTCAAAAAACCATTCAGACTGAGTCCATGTTCAACGCTGAGAGTCCACTCAGCATTTCTCCGGACTTGTTTTCGTTTTTTCTTTTTTTTCTTTACAACATAAAGAGAAGCCCAAAGAACCAACAGCACACCGGAGCTGGGCTCTGCAGCAGAACATCACCGGAGCTGGGCTCTGCAGCAGAACATCACTGGAGCTGGGCTCTGCAGCAGAACATCACCGGAGCTGGGCTCTGCAGCAGAACATCACTGGAGCTGGGCTCTGCAGCAGAACATCACTGGAGCTGGGCTCTGCAGCAGAACATCACTGGAGCTGGGCTCTGCAGCAGAACATCACTGGAGCTGGGCTCTGCAGCAGAACATCACTGGAGCTGGGCTCTGCAGCAGAACATCACTGGAGCTGGGCTCTGCAGCAGAACATCACTGGAGCTGGGCTCTGCAGCAGAACAACACTGGAGCTGGGCTCTGCAGCAGAACAACACTGGCATATATACATTCATATACAAGTTCTTCTTTTCAACTGTGACCAAAAAACGCACGCAGTTTCAAAGAGAGACACAACAGACGGTAAAAAACATCAGATAAGCATCATCACCAGAATCATCATCATCATCATCATCATCATCATCATCGTCATTTTCAGCAGTCGGCACAACTGAGACTGCCTAGTACGCCAAGATGGTGGACTAACCCCAACACCCTCAGGCTCTGTACATCTGTTCCATAGAGAGAAGAAGATGGTGGACTAACCCCAACACCCTCAGGCTCTGTACATCTGTTCCATAGAGAGAAGAAGTGACCTCTGGGTGAAGGACACGCTTGAACATGGAAGTCTTATATTCCAGGGACAAACACAATACCAAAGACATTAATTTGATCTGTGGTTGCAAGCCTCCACTCCCCCCCCCCCCCCCCCGGAGGACATGTCTCCCTGCTTCCCCCCCACACACCGGTTCAATAAAACACTCTCACACATGCAAAGGCCTCAGAGCCTCCAGAAACACACACATTGAGCGTAAAACGTTTTCACAACGTTTCCAAGAGGACTTCAGAACTTTTGAGTGTTGCACTCACTCCGCTACGCTGGTGGGAAGGCGACCCAGGTGTTCATCTTGAAAAACAAAAGGTTAAACATTTAAAAAAAAAAAAAGAATAATGAATGTACTATTCTCTCCCTAAGACAAAATAACATGACAACAGCGAGGATAAAGTGCTGCAATCAGACAGACCAGTTTGCTGACTAATATTGGCAAACGAGTGTTTTATCACAGGTTTCTGTCTAATAGGTTTGGATCCCCCAGAGGCCCAGTGAGGGCAGAGCTCT
>NC_139667.1:401566-406566 GCF_951799395.1 Argentina silus
TTTACAAAAAAGATCAATAGTCAGACAGAATGTTCCACAGCAGACGTGAGTTGAGGAGGAGGTCAGGTGTGTGTAGCATTGTGTGTGTGTGTGTGTGTGTGTGTGTGTGTGAGGTCAGGCGTGACTGGAGAGGTACAGCATGGAGGAGAAGATGCCCTATGCCGCCCAGCAGCTCAGACCAGCTGGCCTCACCTAGACCCCAGGGATGGGCCTCCACACCTGGCAACGCTGGCCCAGACCTCCCCCTAGCCCAGACCTCCCCCTAGCCCAGACCTCCCCTAGCCCAGACCTCCCCCTAGCCCAGACCTCCCCCTAGCCCAGACCCCCCCCTAGCCCAGACCCCCTCCTAGCCCAGACCCCCCCTCTAGCCCAGACCTCCCCCTAGCCCAGACCCCCCCCTAGCCCAGACCTCCCCCTAGCCCAGACCCCCCCCTAGCCCAGACCTCCCCCTAGCCCAGACCTCCCCCTAGCCCAGACCTCCCCCTAGCCCAGACCCCCCCCTAGCCCAGACCCCCTCCTAGCCCAGACCTCCCCCTAGCCCAGACCTCCCCCTAGCCCAGACCTCCCCCTAGCCCAGACCCCCCCCTAGCCCAGACCCCCTCCTAGCCCAGACCCCCCCTCTAGCCCAGACCTCCCCCTAGCCCAGACCTCCCCCTAGCCCAGACCCCCCCCTAGCCCAGACCCCCTCCTAGCCCAGACCCCCCCTCTAGCCCAGACCTCCCCCTAGCCCAGACCTCCCCCTAGCCCAGACCCCCCCCTAGCCCAGACCTCCCCCTAGCCCAGACCTCCCCCTAGCCCAGACCCCCCCCTAGCCCAGACCCCCCCCTAGCCCAGACCTCCCCCTAGCCCAGACCCCCCCTCTAGCCCAGACCTCCCCCTAGCCCAGACCCCCTCCTAGCCCAGTGCTGCCTCCTATGGTTCACACATGGCCCACAGGCTGGAGAGAGAATTCCCAGGCTGCTTATTTCCACTATGACTCATCTCATCTCTCCATCTCTCCATCTCACCTATCTCTCTTCTCCATCTCATCTCTCTCTCATCTCTGACCATCTCACCTATCTCTCTTCTCCATCTCATCTCTCTCTCATCTCTGACCATCTCATCTCTCCATCTCACCTATCTCTCTTCTCCATCTCATCTCTCTCTCATCTCTGACCATCTCATCTCTCTCTATTTGGTGTTGACCAATAGAAAATGTACCCCCCACCACACCCCCACCCCCACCCACTCACCCCACCATCCCCACCACACCCCCACCTCCACCCCACCACCCCCACCCACTCACCCCACCACCCCCACCACACCCCCACCCCTGAGGGAGAGGCCACTCACCCCCCGACCCCCGACCCCCGACCCCCCACCCCCGAGGGAAAGACCACTCACCCCCCTGACCCCCCACCCCCGAGGGGAAGACCACTCACCCCCCTGACCCCCCACCCCCGAGGGGGAGACCACTCACCTGGGCGAAGTACAGTTTCAGCTGCTTGCCGTTGAACTCGGAGTCGTGGAGCTCCACACGGGCCTGGGCCGCCGCCTCTGGGGTGCTGAAGCTGATCCTGACCCGTCTGAAGCTCTTAAACATCTGGAAGGACGTCTGCTCGTCGTAGCTCCTGAACAGAGCCTCGAACCGCTCCTGAGGGAGGAACCATGGCAGAGGTTTTACAGATTTTAGGCCTCCACCTGATATCTCCTCTGGAGGGTTTGGTACGTGTAGCGGAAGTGGTTTGGAACCACTCTCCCCTAAACAGTAGTCTTGTCTGAGGCCTGAAGACAAGCCTATAGGCTTTAGCTTAGCTGGCTAAGGCTCATGTCATTCACAGGGAAGGCCCAGGTTTGAATCTGGGACGGTCACATACAGTATAGACAGACAGACAGAGAGATAGAGGGATAGAGAGATAGAGAGATAGAGGGATAGAGAGATAGAGAGATAGAGAGATAGAGAGATAGAGGGATAGAGAGAGAGAGAGATAGAGAGATAGAGAGATAGAGAGATAGAGAGATAGAGGGATAGAGAGAGAGAGAGATAGAGATAGAGAGATAGAGAGATAGAGTGATAGAGAGATAGAGAGATAGAGAGATAGAGAGATAGAGATAGAGAGATAGAGAGATAGAGTGATAGAGAGATAGAGAGAGAGAGTGATAGAGAGATAGAGAGATAGAGAGAAGACTGCCAGAGGAATGTAACTCAGTCACTCAGCCATGTGACACCAGATATGATGACCCTCTCCATGACTCTGTCTGCTGTGTCATACTGCATGTCATAGAGTAGATCTCTACTGCCACCTCTCCTCTCTGGTAGGGTTAGGGTTAGGGTTAGGGCTAGGGCTAGGGTTAGGGTTAGGGCTAGGGCTAGGGTTAGGGTTAGGGTTAAGGATAGGGCTAGGGTTAGGGCTAGGATGATGTCTAGGGTTAGGGTTAGGGTTAGGGCTAGGATGATGTCTAGGATTAGGGTTAGGGCTAGGATGATGTGTAGGGTTAGGGTTAGGGTTAGGGCTAGGGTGATGTCTAGGGTTAGGGTTATGAATGAAGCCCTAACCTGACCCTTCCTCTCTCTCCTGTCTTCTCCTCTCTGCCCTCTTTCTCTCTCCCTCACTCTCTCTACTGTATCTCTCTTTCTCTGTCTCCCTCCCCCTCCCCCCTCCCCCCCTCCCTCCCTCCCTTCCTCTCTCTCTCTCCCTGCTTGGTCACAGTGACATTTAAGGGGTGAATTCAATCAGTTAGCTCCATATGGGGTGATGTGACGGAGGGAGGAGGGGAGGAGGGAGGAGGGGAGGAGGAGGGAAGGGGAGGAGGAGGAGGAGGGAACCAGGATGGGAGGAGAAGAGGGGGAGGGGAGGGGTGGGGAGGGGATGAGGAGAGGAGGAGGAGAGGGAGGAGGGGAGAGAGGAGGAGAGGTACTGTAGCGCCATCAGCTCCACAGACAGAGCCTTTAGGTAGCCCCCCCCCCCCCCCCATCAGACCTGCTCCCCAGGGAGAAGCAGGGACAACCAGCCATGAAAACACAGCCTTCAGAAGCACTGGTCGGCCATTTTGGCTGGTGGAAAAAGCCCGTTGATTGCTCTGTGTGAACAGAACAGAACAGAACAGAACAGAACAGAACAGAACAGAACAGAACAGAACAGAACTGAACTGAACTGAACTGAACAGAACTGAACTGAACAGAACAGAACAGAACTGAACAGAACAGAACAGAACTGAACAGAACTGAACTGAACAGAACAGAACAGAACTGAACAGAACAGAACAGAATGCCATACACACAGTACAGTACTGTAGACGTGGTGATCCTCAATAACAGAATACGAACAAAGCATTTTCAATATGAAAACCCTAAAATCCCAAATAAATGATCCTCTGTGGCTTAGTCGTCAGAGCGCTACATGTATACATCTGATCCCAGCACTACGTCAGGATAATAAACACATTAATGCTTTGAATCGTTATTGACGCGTGAAGATACAATATGAGAGTCAGCTTAGGGATGGAGGGAGTGTAGGTAAAGAGTGTAAGCTGTGGAAAATTAATAAGCTGCTTGTACCACATAAACACACACACACACACACACACACACACACACACACACACACACACACACACACACACACACACACACACACACACACACACACACACACACACACACACACACACATCTCCATTGTGACAGAGCTAGAGTGGGTAGTTCACCTCCAGGCCAGATTTACTCTCTAGTGGTTCACTTCACCATAAGAACGTGATGCACTCAGAAGCCCGGGAAACGTTTCCACTGCCTCATTAAAACATGTCCTCCTGCCCTGGAGAGGGTCCTAACAACGGTCCTAACAACGGTCCGAACAAGGGTCCGAACAAGGGTCCTAACAAGCTTTAGTGGTCCCAGGGGAGGCTGCTGGAGGTAGACATCGGAGGACGGGCTCTTTGTAACGCATGAGACGGAATGAGGAATGGACCTGTGGTGGTGCTGTGACCTCATCAACACGGGTCGGGTCCTCACACACATCCATCAGCAGGGCAGCGGTCCAGCGGGCCTGGGCTCTTACACTGACCCAGTCCACTCCCCCCCGCGTCCAGCCACCCCCCCCCCAGCAAGAGGAGGGGAGAGCTTTTCACATTCAGAGTCTCTGAGTGTGTACTGTACAACAGACCCCCCCCCCGCCCCCCTCCACACACACACACACACACACACACACACACACACACACACACACACACACACACACACACCACATCCCCTGCAGCTAAAAGTACAGTACAGCGCATCAACATGGCTACCATGGGGAATAACACACACACACACACACATACACACACACACACACACACACGCACACTTAGACCAGTAAACCTGCCTCCCTGGCCCAGTCAGACCAGTAAATTCAGGACGCTGCTGCCACGGTTACAGAGTGTCCTAGTGACCTGTCATTATCACTGGATTAGAAGTTCTGATCCAGTTTCCTCCTGATGCTCTCCCTCCATAAACACCTGCTCAGCAAGGAACGAGGAACGAGGCTGGGCAGACAGGGCAGGAGGGCAGGGCAGGAGGGCAGGTGGGCAGGAGGGCAGGGGAGGCAGGGCAGGAGGGCAGGAGGGCAGGGCAGGAGGGCAGGAGGGCAGGGGAGGCAGGGCAGGAGGGCAGGGCAGGAGGGCAGGGCAGGGGAGGAGGGCAGGGCAGGAGGGCAGGGCAGGGCAGGCAGGGGAGGCAGGGCAGGGCAGGCAGGGGAGGCAGGGCAGGCAGGGGAGGAGGGCAGGGGAGGAAGGCAGGAGGCAGGGGAGACAGGGCAGGAGGGCAGGGGAGGGCAGGAGGCAGGGGAGGAGGGCAGGAGGCAGGGGAGGAGATCAGGCAGCGGTTGGTACACAAGAAGGCAGTCCTGAGACAGGCAGATAATCTGATAGAGGGTTTTCAGGCGGAGGTCGAAGCCCGATAAGGCAGTCCTAGGAAGAGCAGATAATCCAGCAGGGGTCAAAGGCAAAAACACAGTTCAAAAACACACAGTCAAAAACCA
>NC_139667.1:422798-440298 GCF_951799395.1 Argentina silus
ATGTGACATCACCACCCTGCTCTCACACACACACACACACACACACACACACACACACTCAACCACCCTGCTCCCCACACACACGGGCTGGACTGGACCTAATAGGCGAATAGGTTCAGCTAAAGTGGATTGTGTGTGTATGTGTGTGGGAGGGGGGGGCTGTGTGTGTATGTATGTGTGTGTGTGTGTGTGTGTGTGTGTGTGTGTGTGTGTGTGTGTGGTTGTGCCATGTGTCCCAGTGTATGAGTCATAGCAGCCCCCCAGCAGGGCACATTTCCTGGCACCAGAGCCCCCAAATAAACCCTCTAGCAGCAGGTGTGTTTCCTGGGCCGTTGGCAGCACTGTGTGAGATATGACTGTGTGTGTGTCTGGTGTGTGTGTGTGTGTGTGTGTGTGTGTGTGTGTGTGTCTGGCGTGTGTGTGTGTGTGTGTGTGTGTGTCTGGCGTGTGTGTGTGTGTGTGTGTATGTGTGTGTGTGTGTGTGTGTGTGTGTGTGTCTGGCGTGTGTGTGTGTGTGTGTGTGTGAGTGTGTGTGTGAGAGAGAGATGACTAGACCTGGCCACAGCAGAGCCAGGCCGTTCAGGGGGGCCAGCAGGTCCTTGTGACATCATCAATGACATCATTCTATTGGCGGCGCTCGATCTCGGAGAGCGCCAAACGGCAGGAAGTGACATCACCCTCACCCGCTGGCGGTCCTCCTCGAAGACGGCGTGGTGCACGGTGCAGGCGAACAGCGCCAGGGGGAGGTCGCTCAGGTCCATCAGCTCCTGCGCCTCCTCCTCCTCCTGCGCCTCCTCCTCCTTCTCCTCCTCCTCCTTCTCCTCCACCTCCTCCTCCTTCTCCTCGGCATCGCAGCTCCACGCCTGGGCCCCCTCTTGCATGGCCAGGCAGGCCTGGGGGTCAGGGGTCAGGGGGGTCAGGGGGCAGGGGTCAGGGAGGGCAGGGGTCAGGGGGGTCAGGGGTCAGGGAGGGCAGGGGTCGGAGGGGCAGGGGTCAGGGGGGGCAGGGGTCAGGGGGGGCAGGGGTGAGGGAGGGCATGTGTCGGGGGGTCAGGGGTCGGGTGGAGGGGCTGGGGAGCTAGGGACTAGACTGGGTAGACACAGGGGAGAGGCAGGGAAGATAGAAGAACTTATGAGACAGAGAGAGAGAGAGAGAGAGAGAGAGAGAGAGAGAGAGAGAGAGATGGAGGTGTTTCATGTTCTCAGCTCTAACGCGTGGCGTGGCGAGGCGAGGTGGCGTGGCATGGCATGGCGAGGTGGCGTGGCATGGCGAGGTGGCGTGGCATGGCGAGGTGGCGTGGCATGGCGAGGTGGCGTGGTGTGGTGTCTCCTCTTATTGATGAGACCCAGTCATCAGTCTGCCTCTCTACTTCCTGTGACATCACAGCACCACATTACTGTCAGCAGGTGGTGAGAGTCCATCACAAGATCTATAGAAGCATCTAGAAACACTGTCTGGGCCCTGCTGAGGCTGCTGATTGGATGAGGGATTGGATGTGAATTTTGTGGAAGATCAATATCTGAGTCAGGCTTCATCAATGAACGGCGGTTTTTGATAATTGTGTTGTTTTGAGTTAACAGCACCTGGAACTCAGTTGCCATGGTGACCTCACTCCTCAAGACTGCAGCGGACCATCTGGTCAGCCGAGGAGGTCAACCTGCCGTCTCTCCTGGACCTGTTCCACTCCAGGACCAGGAAGAGAGCAGGAAAGATCATCGCTGATCCTTCCCATCCTGGTCACCACCTCTTCCAGAGACTTCCATCCGGCAAAAGGTTCCGGTCAATCAAGACTAAAACCTTGCGCCACCTGAACAGTTTCTTCCCCATGGCAGTGGGGCTCACAACCAAGCCCCCTGCCTCTCTCTGACTCTGGGACTTCAACCCCCCCCCCACCCTGTCACACAAACAATGCACTGACAGTATAATTTATAACTATTTAAATTTATTCTAATTGATAGTGTTCATGCCCCATAACCACTCCCCAGCCTCTAGCCCCATAACCACTCCACAGCCTCTAGCCTCATAACCACTCCACAGCCTCTAGCCTCATAACCACTCCACAGTCTCTAGCCTCATAACCACTCCCCAGCCTCTAGCCCCATAACCACTCCACAGCCTCTAGCCCCATAACCACTCCACAGCCTCTAGCCTCATAACCACTCCACAGCCTCTAGCCTCATAACCACTCCCCAGCCTCTAGCCTCATAACCACTCCACAGCCTCTAGCCTCATAACCACTCCACAGCCTCTAGCCTCATTGCCACTTAGTCTCACACAGCCTACAACATGTATTGTTCTGCTGCTCTTTTTTGTAAATTTGTAAATTTGTTATTGCTATTTTGTTAATATTTTTGCTATTTTGTAAATTTCTTGTCAATATTTGCTATTTGTTTTTTATGTCCATGCACCAACCTCACCAAGTCAATATCCTGTATGTGCAAATATACTTGGCCAAATAAAAGAATTCTGATTCTGATTCTGATTCTGATTCTGAAGTTGAAACACTGTTTGCAGCAACTCTGAGGCTCCTCACACATCACACCTGAATCCAGCCGCTGCTCCCTCAACTGCACAGCTGGATCTGGTGCGTAATCATACTGCAGTGCAGCAAACTGTGCAAAAGTGAGAAATTAAATTCTCATATCTTTATGTTATATGTTGTATGATATATTAATCACGCCTTGCTGCTGAGAGAATAACACATCCACCGGCAGCCTTCTACCGCTGGAACGGAAACCAGGAGGAATCTCTGATCTGGGATAAGGCGCCATCCGGTGGCCGAGAGAGAGAACTGAAGCCCTCTACAACCTGAACAAGCGATGCAATAAGTCTATGTTGTATTGTGTGTGTATATGTATATTTTTAGTATTATATTTTTAGCCTCATGTCACTCTTTGTAACTGTGTAACTGTGTTTTCCACGTCCTCAAGTTCAAATGCAGCTGACATGTCCTACATGTTCTACACAAGCGCAGAGTAGATTCCTCTAAAACACCACCAGACTCCTCCGTCTAGAACAGTCTCTACAACTATTAAAGTCTTTAATAGTTAAGACAGTATATCGATGTTGTGTTTTGCAGAACAAAAGCAAACGAGCAACAGTGACACATGACCAGCAGCTATAGATACCCAAGCCCTAAATACTTTACAGGACGATATTAAATTAGATATAATAATCATTATAGCAAATACCGATGATGTATCCCCTAATGTACGACTGTACGCACATGCAATAAACACACATGATACAGTTGTTACATCAGAGATAAGTCTGTTGACGGTTCAATTATTCATTTAGCCGACAAAAAACTCGATGACTCTCCGACATGAAACGACTTACCACTGTCACTGACAACCAGGACGCAGCATCCCAGAGACTCGCCTGTCTGCTCTCTGACCAGGGTCACTCACACATCATATCTCCTCCATATATACAAACATACGTTTGATTGATACTGTTTTGACGTTTCTGTAAAATGTAATCTATACATGATGGTACAGTATCTGATGCGGCCGGTCACGGCGAGGTGACACCGATCTAACGCGTCCTGTGCGGTTTCCACCAATGGGGATCGAGCAACTGGTGGACGCTCTACGTGACGATCGGTGGCTGCGCTCTTAAACCACACGGTCGTCGCGGTACGGTAACGGCTGTCACCGGGACGTGACATGATGCCAGTCAGTCCACAGTAGAAAGAAGCCTCTTCATGACTCCCTGCTCTAACTGTGTTTTATTATGTTGTCATTCTGTATGTGTATGATGTATGGTTGTAAACTGTGTGTGTGTGTGTGTGTGTGTGTGTGTGTGTGTGTGTGTGTGTGTGTGTGTGTGTGTGTGTAAGCAATGGTCAGCTCCCAAACCCCTGCCCGATCACTCCATTCTTCCACCTCGGCTGTCCGCAGCCATGCAGCAGTCTCACTACTCGGTCACGGCTTTTCACTGTCCTGGCGCCCCGCTGGTGGGACGAGCTTCCCACTACTGTCAGGACTGCAGAGTCACTACCAATCTTCCACCGTAGATTGAAAACCATCTCTTCAGACTACATCTTAACTGTCCCTCCTAAAGACCTCTTCACCCCCACTACAAGTTTCTCTCCTGTTAAGAAAAAAAAAGAAAGTCATTCTTGCTTCTTCTAGCATTGTGACTGCCTGTGGCCCTAACCCCTAACCCTTAACCCCTAACCCTGGTCTGAGCATAGATTACTTTATCTTATGATGACTGATGGATAGATGATTCACTTACTAATTGCCATAAATGTAATGTAAATAAATGTAAATGTGTGTGTGCAGGGCTCCCTGGTAAAGAGACCTTGGTCTCAATGGGACTCTGATCAAATAAAGACTAAATAAAGAACTGTTGATGACCTGGTGACCTGGTTTACTGTCACAACATTTCCAGGCCAGTTTGAGGTCCGAGTCAGTTTGAGGTCCGGGTCAGTTTGAGGTCCGGGTCAGTTTGAGGTCCGGGTCAGTTTGAGGTCCGAGTCAGTTTGAGGTCCGGGTCAGTTTGAGGTCCGGGTCAGTTTGAGGTCCGGGCCAGTTTGAGGTCCGGGTCAGTTTGAGGTCCAGGTCAGTTTGAGGTCCGGGCCAGTTTGAGGTCCGGGTCAGTTTGAGTTCCCAGACCCATTTGTTGCAGCGCTCCGAAATTGAAGAGTTTCATCATCATCACAATAACGGGGCGGGCCCGACAGAATCAATCACTCACTCAGACACAAGGAAAACCTTTGAACGTCAGTGTTTATTTGTACAAGTATAGGTTTTATATGTCCAGTAATTGCAGCAATACAGTACGGCAATAGTGTTAAACCACAAGTATAGAACACACTGATGTCGCTGCCTAGCGGACTCAGTTAGAGAATCTCATCGCTGTAACAGAAATGCATTCACATTGTGTTAGTTTACTAAGTAGCCTTACCTTCTGATCACCCTGTGAAGAGTATGAACCCTTGGTCTAATGGTATACGCTTGGGCTTGGTGTGCAGGAGACCCAGGTTCCATCCCCAATGGTGACACACACACACACACACCATCGGAACAGTCAAAGCCCACAAAGTACCAAAGCAGCTACTAGTTTCAAAGCTGAACTACCCCTTAAAAAAAGTACCAAAGAAGCGTATTCACAGGGGTTGAGGCATTTAAATTGATATTTAATAAATTCAGGAGATTAATTGAGATTCACAAGTTAATAAGTGCACATAGAAGAGTAGAATAATAGACAATTTTTAATTATTTTCAATGAATTCTCCTGAATGTATTCATCTGAGAGTAAACGGCCCCAAACCCTGAAAGCTACAGTAGACATCAACTTTAAAACATTTGTATCAAACAGAAGAGAAAACGTACAGTATTGCATCGCCATCATTCCAGATGACTAGCCTGGTCACCAGTCAGAGTGGGTCAAGCAAGGCCATCCTCAACACAGACCCCCTGAATGAAGCATTCAAACTCAATAAATACAGTTATTAAATACAGTTATCCACAGTTCCACCCGACATCCATTCACACGTTCACATACAGTGTTAGGGTTAGAGTACCATGGTTAATAACCTCATCACAACCCAGAACATCTCCCTCCAGAGTCAAGCTACAAAACAAAGACATTAAAAAACAAATATAATAACTTTAAAATAAATTAAAACAATAACAGTTGCTACAGCTTTGGTCATATTGAGGAAGTGTGTGTGTGTGTGTGTGTGTGTGTGTGTGTGTGTATATAGTTTAATATCAGAGGCAGAATTGCGGAGTGACTTCTACTGGTATCCTAAAACACAGAGGCAGACACTGTGAGAGGGAGAGAGTTCATTGGCAAGTGTATGAAGCAGGGGAGGCTGGCGGAGGTAAAAATCAGAGGACAGGGGAGGCTGGGGGAGGTAGAAATCGGAAGACGGGCTCATTGTAATGCATGGAATGGAATTAGGATTGGTATCAAACACGTGTTTCACACCTTTCCTTATTCCATGCATTACAATGAGCTCGTCCTCCGATTTCTACCTCCACCAGCCTCCCCTGTCCTCTGATTTCTACCTCTACTAGCCTCCCCTGTCCTCTGATTTCTACCTCTACTAGCCTCCATTGCTATGGAGGAATCCAGCGGCAGGATTAGCTACATCAAGTAGTAGAAGTCGTAGATAAAGGACTTGGAGCATGTGGCCGACACCAGAAGGACAGGAAGGCAGGATGCTTTAAGGCACATTATGTCCAGTTATGGTATGATTGTCTATGTCCAGTTATGGTATGATTGTCTATGTCCAGTTATGGTATGATTGTCTATGTCCAGTGTCTGCTGCGTCCAGGGTCGTTCTCTGGCTGGTGGAGGTAGAAAAGGAGGACAGGGGAGGCTGGTGGAGGTAGAAATCGGAGGACGGGGGAACGGAATGTGGGTTTAATACCATTCCTTATTCCGTTCCATGCATTACAATGAGCCCGTCCTCCATTTCTACCTCCACCAGCCTCCCCTGTCCTCCTTTTCTACCTCCACCAGCCTCCCCTGCTCTAAAGGTTCTTGGAATGCATTGCAGGTCTAAAGCCAAGGCGTCGTCTCCTCCAGCAGAGGCTGTTGGTCAGGATGGAACGGAGGGATGGAGAGTGAAGAAGAAGTAGACCCCCCCCCCCCCCCAACTGAGTCCTTGCCTCACTGTCCACTAAGGCCATAGGGGGGGTGAGGAGGAAGACACAGTGTCTGTAGGATGAGTCAAGCAAATCTTGGGTGGGTGGGCATGGGTGGGGTCATGGGGTAGAAAGGGATGACCCAAATGACAAAAAAGTCAAGTTTTTCCTTTGAGGGTGGGGGGGTTGGGTTTTGGGTTGAAAGGTCACTTCTGGAGCATTTTCAGTCGTACTTGGGGTCAGCCGACCTGTAGGGGGCAGCAGAGAGGCGCGGCTCCATGGGCAGAGTGGCGGGCGCAGCTCCGTCGTTGTTGACCAGGGCGCCGTAGGAGAAGGAGCCGCTGTAGTCGGGCTGAACCACCAGACCTTTGTCATGGATGGTGGGAACTCCTGGGAACAGGGGAGGGGGATAAGAGTCAAACTCACTACTCTAACAAAAACACCGTCACAAAACACAAACACACGTTTCAAAAAACCACTGGGTGTTTGAAGCTGGGCGTAAAATGCATTTAAAACAGGGGAAGAAGTATAAAAGTATAAGCAAATGTACAAATGTAAAAGTCTACAATCAGAAGAAAGACATGAGTAGACTCAAACACCGTCCAGGGAGCTGTCTCTACCAACCTTGCACCATGTCCATGGTGACATAGGGCTCGAAGGCCTTCCCTCTCCTTCTGTTCTTGGTCATCAGGAACACGCCCAGGAAACAGGAAACACATCTACGGAGATGGGATGACACTTACACTACGCCTCTGTGGTTTCACATTTGGCTTGTAGCCTGCGATCAGGGGAGGCCGGTGGAGGTAGAAACCGGAGGACGGGCTCGTTGTAATGCGTGGAATGGAATGAGGAATGGAATCAAACACAAACACCTGTTTGATATCATTCCTTATTCCGTTCCACACATTACAACGAGCCCGTCCTCCGATTAGTACCTCCGCCGGCCTCCACCAGCCTCCGCAGGCTGCAATGCATTATTCTCCTGTGTGTGGAGAGACGCTGCAGCCAGAACCGACAGACCGAGGTGTGTTCTCCCCTGACACGCCACACCACACACCAGACCAGACCTCAATCACACCAGACCAGACCTCAATCACACCTCTTCACACCAGACCAGACCTCAATCACACCACACCACACACCAGACCAGACCTCAATCACACCAGACCACACACCAGACCAGACCTCAATCACACCACACCACACACCAGACCAGACCTCAATCACACCAGACCACACACCAGACCAGACCTCAATCACACCACACCACACACCAGACCAGACCTCAATCACACCACACCACACACCAGACCAGACCTCAATCACACCTCTTCACACCAGACCAGACCTCAATCACACCAGACCAGACCAGACCTCAATCACACCACACCACACACCAGACCAGACCTCAATCACACCACACCACACACCAGACCAGACCTCAATCACACCACACCCCAGACCAGACCTCAATCACACCACACCACACACCAGACCAGACCTCAATCACACCAGACCAGACCTCAATCACACCTCTTCACACCAGACCAGACCTCAATCACACCACACCACACACCAGACCAGACCTCAATCACACCAGACCAGACCTCAATCACACCACACCACACACCAGACCAGACCTCAATCACACCACACCACACACCAGACCAGACCTCAATCACACCAGACCACACACCAGACCAGACCTCAATCACACCACACCACACACCAGACCTCAATCACACCACACCACACACCAGACCAGACCTCAATCACACCTCTTCACACCAGACCAGACCTCAATCACACCAGACCAGACCAGACCTCAATCACACCACACCACACACCAGACCAGACCTCAATCACACCACACCACACACCAGACCAGACCTCAATCACACCACACCACACACCAGACCAGACCTCAATCACACCAGACCAGACCTCAATCACACCACACCACACACCAGACCAGACCTCAATCACACCACACCACACACCAGACCAGACCTCAATCACACCACACCACACACCAGACCAGACCTCAATCACACCAGACCAGACCTCAATCACACCACACCACACACCAGACCAGACCTCAATCACACCAGACCAGACCTCAATCACACCACATCACACACCAGACCAGACCTCAATCACACCTCTTCACACCAGACCAGACCTCAATCACACCACATCACACACCAGACCAGACCTCAATCACACCTCTTCACACCAGACCAGACCTCAATCACACCACATCACACACCAGACCAGACCTCAATCACACCACATCACACACCAGACCAGACCTCAATCACACCACATCACACACCAGACCAGACCTCAATCACACCTCTTCACACCAGACCAGACCTCAATCACACCTCTTCACACCGGGAGATGCTTTGAGGAGATGAAGGAAAGATCAAGACCTTCTCTTAACTCATGTTTACAGAGCAGCCTTTAACTGATGGCTTTTACTGGGTTTTACTACTTATGGTTTTGTTTGTATTTGCATATCTGTTTTATCTACACATTTGTAACACTGCTTTGAAAGGTGCTTTATAAAGAAACTTTATTATTATTATTATTTGAGGTGCTTCCACCCACAGTGTGTACCATAATGTCCTCTGTGTGACCAGATACTGATGATCATAGTGGAGGGTTCTAGAACACTCACCATAACCTATGATGATGGTAACAGAGGGTTCTAGAACACTCACCCCAGCAGGAACAGGCAGATGTGGAGGACGTGCTCGTGGTTGAACTCCAGGTAGAACACGGCTCCTGCAGACATGAAGAGAAAAGAAACATTAGTATTGTTTTGATTTGTTTTTACTGTGAAGCTCATTGGTTTATGAAATGTGTCTCCTGAGAGACAGACACACAGGCAGACAGACAGGCAGAGAAACAGAAAGCCAGACAGACAGGCAGAGAAACAGCCAGACAGACAGGCAGAGAAACAGCCAGCCAGACAGCCTCACCTGCAACGATGGCGAAGGAGGTGGAGAGGATATAGTTGACACAGGCAACCAGGGAGGAGTCATACACATGAGTGGCCTGGGAGAGAAACCTGGAACACACCAGAGGGAGTCACCTCACTTCAATACACAAACTCTGTCTATCCATCTATCCATCCATCCATCCATCCATCCATCCATCCATCCATCCATTCCCCTGTGGAACTCTGGTATTGTTTGGGACTGTACCATTGGTACAGATCCATCTAATGAACACACTCCCCTTCCATAGATTCAGCCAATCAAAAAATGCCAAAACCAGCCACTCACGTAGCCTGAAAGACCACGCTGGCAACCATGGAGACCAACATGACATAGAAGATGGGGTTGTCCAGCTGCATGTTGCCCTGGATACTGAGGACCAGCATCCCTGCTACAGCCTTCACCGTGATGACCGTCACTGAGCCTGGGGGGCACGGGGGGGGGGTCAACATGAGGACAGGCCAGGGGAGGCTGCTGGAGGTAGAAATCGGAGGACGAGTGTTTGATTCCATTCCTCATTCTGGTCCATGCATGACAATGAGCCCGTCCTCCGATTTCTACCTCCACCAGCCTCCCCTGGGATAGGCCAACGATATAATGTACTGTTTATGACAACCAATATCACACACAGAGGGACGTTTTTGCAGCTGATGAATATTGAGCGTCATGTCTCAGCGTACCAAGGATGGCGACCAGCAGCAGAATGACCAGCAGGTAGTTAGCCTGGCGTTGTTTATA
This sequence comes from Argentina silus, assembly GCF_951799395.1. NCBI lineage: Eukaryota > Metazoa > Chordata > Actinopteri > Argentiniformes > Argentinidae > Argentina > Argentina silus. The sequence goes on from NC_139667.1 coordinate 433,147, forward strand.
GAAGTAGAGCAGCAGGCAGAACGTGATGATCTCCACCAGCTGTCAACAACAACAACAACAACAACATCATCAACAACAACATCAACAACAACAACAACATCATCAACAACAACAACAACAACAACAACATCATCAACAACAACAACATCATCAACAACAACAACAACAACAACAAATGCGATGGTACAGCAGTGACATAATGACATAAAAGCCCAATTATCTCCTTGGCAACAATGTGGGCTGGCCCAAAACATGGACTGACCAACGTGGACCAACTCCTTCTGAGCCCTAACAAGCACCTCGTAGACATGAATAACTACATTATAATACACCAATAACCTGAATAAAACACAAATAATAACACTATAATCCAGCCCTCTCACCAGATACAGCAGGACTGCCCAGCCGATGACGTGTCTGATGACGTTCCCGGCGTTCAGCTGCTCATGGGAGTTGGGTCCGAACGTGACGAAGAGATAGGTCCCGCCCACCGTCAGGACACACCCCAGGAACAGCAACACGTAGCGCTCTGCACACACACACACACACACACACACACACACGCCGTCAGGACACACCCCAGGAACAGACACACGTAGCGCTCTGGGGACACACACACCGGGAGGTCACCGATAACATTTGCATTACATTTACATTTGAGACATTTAGCAGACGCCTTTATCCAAAGCCACTTACTACAAATACATTTGTCTAAAGTAAGTGAGTCATCTATCCATCATCAGCAACATAAGAAAAATAAAACTACATTTAAAAAAAACAACAACAAAAAAAAAACATACCATACATTGCCGTTAAACAAACCACCCAATCTACGTGGAAGGGGAGGCTGGCGGAGGTAGAAATCGGAGGACGGGTTCGCTGTCATGCATGGAACAGAATGAGGAATGGTATCAAACACATGTGGGTTTGACACCATTCCTTATTACGTTCCATGCATGACAGTGAACCCGTCCTCCGATTTCTACCTCCTCCAGCCTCCCCTGATGTGTATTACCCAAGGCTCATAAAGGCTGCATACACTCCAAAATATTCCTCCGATGGGAATTTGGGATTATTTTCCAACAGGACTGTCTTTCCAATAACAATGTGAGTGTTTCCAACTACAATATGCTGTAGAAGGTGAATGTGTTTGGTGGGATAGGTGGTGTGTCTGCATGGTGTGTGGTGGGATAGGTGGTGTGTCTGCATGGTGTTTGGTGGGATAGGTGGTGTGTCTGCATGGTGTGTGGTGGGATAGGTGGTGTGTCTGCATGGTGTGTGGTGGGATAGGTGGTGTGTCTGCATGGTGTTTGGTGGGATAGGTGGTGTGTCTGCATGGTGTTTGGTGGGATAGGTGGTGTGTCTGCATGGTGTGTAGTGGGATAGGTGGTGTGTCTGCATGGTGTTTGGTGGGATAGGTGGTGTGTCTGCATGGTGTGTAGTGGGATAGGTGGTGTGTCTGCATGGTGTTTGGTGGGATAGGTGGTGTGTCTGCATGGTGTTTGGTGGGATAGGTGGTGTGTCTGCATGGTGTGTGGTGGGATAGGTGGTGTGTCTGCATGGTGTTTGGTGGGATAGGTGGTGTGTCTGCATGGTGTGTGGTGGGATAGGTGGTGTGTCTGCATGGTGTTTGGTGGGATAGGTGGTGTGTCTGCATGGTGTGTGGTGGGATAGGTGGTGTGTCTGCATGGTGTGTGGTGGGATAGGTGGTGTGTCTGCATGGTGTTTGGTGGGATAGGTGGTGTGTCTGCATGGTGTTTGGTGGGATAGGTGGTGTGTCTGCATGGTGTGTAGTGGGATAGGTGGTGTGTCTGCATGGTGTTTGGTGGGATAGGTGGTGTGTCTGCATGGTGTGTAGTGGGATAGGTGGTGTGTCTGCATGGTGTTTGGTGGGATAGGTGGTGTGTCTGCATGGTGTTTGGTGGGATAGGTGGTGTGTCTGCATGGTGTTTGGTGGGATAGGTGGTGTGTCTGCATGGTGACACAATCATTTACATCTATTTACATGAGCAGAATGTCACCTGCTGTACAGGGCTGGACCCAGGGGGATACAGGGCCTTCAGGAAGTATTCAGACCCCTTCACTTCCACATTTTGTTGTGTTATAGACACAAATTTATTAAAATTGAAATCCAGAAATACCTCATGTACGTAAGTATTCAGACCCTTTGCTATGACACTCTTAAAATGAACTAAAATACAACAATGTCATCAACAAATCACTCAATAAGTTGAATTGAGTCCATCTTAATGCAAGGATAATAGTTAATGTAATTTTGGAATTAATATCTTTGTTTTTACAGCGTCTCTGATTTGCATAGGAATCAATTATACACTGTGTGGAGCCCTTAGCAAATTTTAAGAGTGTCATCGCACAGGGTCTGAATACTTTCAATTTTTATAAATTTACTGAAATTTCAAAAAACTTGTTTTCGCATTGTCATTCTGGTTTTATATTGTATGTGGATTGATGGCAAATTATTTTAATGGAATCCATTTTAAATTGACCAGAGTCAAACCTGCTGTACAGGGCCTAGGTGGACAACCAGTCAAACCAACGTGTTCAACTTACTTAGAAAGTCCTTTGGCTTCCACTTCTCACGCAGGAAAATGAAACCTAAAATTGAACTTGCTGGAAAAAAACAAAACATTATGATGATAAATTAGACACATGATCAGTTCACTCAGAACATGTTTGCATTGCATTTCTAAACATCAGTCTGGTTAAATGTTGGATTTCTGCCTCAAACCAACAACTCCTACATTAACCAACGAGAGGACATCCCCTGAACATCCAGTGCCAGTTCCCCAGACACAGATTAAGACTGGACTTAATATAATTTTCAATAATAAATCTCCATTAAAAATGCATGTTAGTCTAGGATGAGGTTTAATCTGTGTTGGTGAACCAGCCTGGGTGAAGGACCAGGTGAAGGACAGGGTGAAGGACAGGGTGAAGGACCAGGTGAAGGACAGGGTGAAGGACAGGGTGAAGGACAGGGTGAAGGACAGGGTGAAGGACCGGGTGAAGGACAGGGTGAAGGACAGGGTGAAGGACAGGGTGAAGGACAGGGACAGGGTGAAGGACCAGGTGAAGGACAGGGACAGGGTGAAGGACCAGGTGAAGGACCGGGTGAAGGACAGGGACAGGGTAAAGGACCAGGTGAAGGACCGGGTGAAGGACAGGGACAGGGTGAAGGACCAGGTGAAGGACCGGGTGAAGGACCAGGTGAAGGACAGGTACCTATGACAGCCACAGCGTTGAGCGGCGCCAGCAGCGCCAGCGGGGCGAAGGCGTAGGAGGTGAAGTTGGCCCCCTCCCCCAGGACCGTCAGAACCAGCCCGGTCCACCACGTCTTGGTCCGGTAGAAGGCACGGGGGTCCTTTGCCCCCGCCAACGACAGATGACTGTACTTCTGTAGACAGGAAATATTACAGTTATTGATATAAATCTGCAGGGTTTTTTTGTTTTATTTTAACAGCGCACTGTGTATTTTGTTTAGATCTGATTTTGTCGGGTGGGGGGGTTTGGGGGGGACACGCCTTGTTAAGGTCCACACAGGAAACAAAGGATGCGGGTTTCCCAGGGAGCTGACGTACCTGGATGCTTAGAGAGATGCTGACCAGCACATTACCAAATATGGCCAGCAGGGTCCCAATGAGGTTCTCCTGCAATGGAAACAAACACACACAACACACACAATTTAGTGACAAGATAAACTGTATTTGAGATAGGCTTTGAGTGTGTGTGTGTGTGTGTGTGTGTGTGTGTGTGTGTGTGTGTGTGTGTGTGTGTGTGTGTGTGTGTGTGTGTGTGTGTGTGCGTGCGTGCGTGGGGGGGATCATTGATGAGCAGGTTTGTCTGAACAGTAGGAGGTGATTCATAAACAGTACCCCACCCATGGGAGGAGTCCTAAAGACACCCATTCAAAGTCCTGACTAGACTATACAGTGTCAAATACCCTCCTCAGATTAGACACCCTGAACAGAATACCAATACACTTTGATATCTTCCAGAAACAAGAATGACGATCATCAATGCATGTAAAAAAAAAACTAAGTCAAATGTTGGCCACATAACATCTTTCTGAGCTCCAAGATAAAGAGGCACAATGTGTCAAACGTATCAAGTCCTTGGACTTTTGACAGCCCGAAAAGGCTCGTCCTGTGTGTCTGTACAGATCTCAGCCTACGGTACGGTACGGTACGGTACGGTACGGTACGGTACGGTACGGTACGGTACGGTACGGTACGACGTGTTGTCACGTTCTGCTCCAGCCTTCTTCTCACCGTGTAGGAACTGCCGTCGAACCGGGTGAATTCTACTCCTGCCATTCCGGTAAAGACTAAAACGACTAAATGTCAACAGCAAGTACACTTCCGAATTCCCGGCACATCATTTGGTCCTAAGAATGTAGCTTCTGTTTAGTGAATAGTATCGATGGGTTGTCTTCCCGTTAGTGCCGACTGTGGAAGGAAAACACCATCTTTCCATCCCTGTATTTCCGGATTCTACCTGTTGCAGGTCTTTACGCGTTACGCACAGAGGTTACGCACAGAGGTTACGCACAGTGGTTACGCACAGAGGTTACGCATCACGCAGTGTGAGATATTGGTGACATTGCAAAAAATGACAACATACTGCATCTTGAAAGGTCTTGAAAGCGCATGCCCAATAATTTTGACAGGGCGAAATATCTAGAATATCCAGAATATCCTATGCTTGATTGCACTAAGGTAATTCTTCTTATTTCCACAAACCTCCCATGCAGTTAAAAAAAAGGAATTTATGTATGTCAATAGTTTAACCCCCCAAAACGTGGATTTTATGCAATAAGTAATGCTGTTCCTTCCAGCCAGATCGTTTCAGCAGGCAGGGTGCAGGAAGCAGGTGCAACCTCCAGTGTCTCATCAATCCAGCAGGCGGCGACAGCGAGCCATCCTTATACCAGTCAGAAGAAACAGTCGCATTGAATCTCCTTGTTAAGTGAAATGAACATCAGTCCGACAGGAATGATGCCCTGGTCTCGCTTATCATCAAGAGTTGACAATTTTACTACATAAGTGGAAAGTGACAACCCAGAATACATTATATCAATAAATACCCATAGACCTACACATACTATAGGCCTCCCTGGAGGCTGGTGGAGGCAGAAATCGGAGGACGGGCTCATTGTAATGCATGCAAGGAACGGTATCAATTGATTCCATTCTTCATTCCGTTTCATGCATTACAATGAGCCCGTCCTCCGATTTCTACCTCCACCAGCCTCCCCTGGTAGGCCTACAGTAGACTAGGCCTGTCTTTGACAGCCATAGCCATAACTTTGGGATCGGTCCATGCTTTGTATTTTCCCATGTCTAAAATTAAACTAGGCGGCAACCCGGTCCGTCCCTCGATCTACCCAACGGAGCCACATCATATTTAATGTGACTGCATCAATCACATCTTGACTAGAGATGAATACCGCGCATGCTTTCCTCGGGTGTCATACGCTCCTCCGGGCGTTTTTGGCAGGCCCACTGCGTCAGTCCGTGTTTTCATACGCAGTCCCTGGTATTGTACAGTAGCTGTAATGATAGTCAAATGACTGTGTTTTGTGTGGTTGAAGGAGGAGGACAATAAACGGTTTATCTTCTGTAACGCATTTAAAGACCACGATGAACACGAGCACGCCTGTCGTGTACTATGACCGTGAGTCACGGTGACAGAACGAGCGGCTGTCACAAGAAGAACAAATAGACAAAACTTAAGAAAGGATGGGCTGAAATAACTAAAGACAAAGAATGACAGCGCCCTTAGTAAAAACAAGGCTGGTGTCCGCAGTTTCGACCCCCTCAGACCCGTTGAAAGCTGCCCCGGCAGGCCTCTTGGTCTTGGGCTTATTACATAGTTAAATAGTTATTAAATAGTTAAATCGCTATTAAATAGTTAAATAGTTCTTAAATAGTTAAATAGTTATTAAATAGTTAAAAGGCCAGAGGATCTGAGGGATACGGGGTACATCTCTGTCATGTAGTGAGGTGCACAACCATCTAGTGATTTAAAGACCAATAACATAATCCCGAATACAATTCTAAAACTAACAGGCAGCCCATACAGACACTTTAACACGGGTTTAATGTGGCTCTCCGTCTGGTCTTACATTTACATTTATGGCGTTTAACAGACGTCTTTATCCAAAGCGACTAACAACAAATCCATTTGTACAAGTAAGTGAATCATCTCTCCATCAGTCATCATAAGATAAAGTAATCAATGCTCGGACCAGGGGCCATAGGCAGTCACAATGCTTGGTCAGTATTTGCGCTGCTGCGTTCTGTATGTTTTGGACCAGACAGGAGAGTGTCACAATAATCAAGCCTTCTCGTCATAAAAAACATGGATTAGTCTCTCTGTCTTAGCCTGAGAGAGAAACGGCCAGTATTTAGAGTTATTCAGGGAAAAAACATCATCCAACACATTGGCAATAAAATAATACCATCCATCACTTGACATGTCCTAGTGTGACCAGTAGAGGGAGTAGAGAGCTACCCTGACCAGAACTCTGTCTGACAGGACGAGAGTAGAATATCTATCAATGGAAAATAACTGTCACTCATTCTTATTAAATCTGCAAACGACAGAGATGATGAAGCATAGAAATATCTGTGTGATGGAAATGATTATGAGTCGTGACACTTTTCAGGCCAATGGGCTTTCATGGCAACAGCCACTATTTAACCTGTTTGTCTGGGAAAAGGGCTCACACCAGGGGAGGCTGGTGGAGGTAGAAATCAGAGGACGGGCTCATTGTAATGCATGAAATGGAATTAGGACATACGTGGTTGATACTATTCCTTATTTATTTTTACATTTAAGTCATTTAGCAGATGTACATTTGTCTGAGTAAGTGAATCAACTGTACATCAATCATCGTAAGTCAAACCTTGGATAAGAACCAGTACCATCACCAGTCACAAGGCTGGATAAAGGAAGAAACCTTTTATTATTATATTTAATTCCATACATTACAATGAGCCCGTCCTCCGATTTCTACCTCCACCAGCCTCCTCCTCTAGGAGAGATCCCAGCTCAAAGGAAGGCTTGTCTGTCCCTGGGTGGTACAACCAGAGAATTAGAACTCTGTTTCTATGGTTTCAACCAGAGTGT
>NC_139667.1:445298-447798 GCF_951799395.1 Argentina silus
TAAAGCAGAACAACCCTAACCCTAACCCTAACCCTAACCCTAAAGCAGAACAACCCTAACCCTAACCCTAAAGCAGAACAACCCTAACCCTAACCCTAACCCTAACCCTAAAGCAGAACAACCCTAACCCTAACCCTAACCCTAAAGCAGAACAACCCTAACCCTAACCCTAAAGCAGAACAACCCTAACCCTAACCCTAAAGCAGAACAACCCTAACCCTAACCCTAAAGCAGAACAACCCTAACCCTAACCCTAAAGCAGAACAACCCTAACCCTAACCCTAACCCTAACCCTAAAGCAGAACAACCCTAACCCTAACCCTAAAGCAGAACAACCCTAACCCTAACCCTAACCCTAACCCTAACCCTAAAGCAGAACAACCCTAACCCTAACCCTAACCCTAAAGCAGAACAACCCTAACCCTAACCCTAAAGCAGAACAATGCATGTCTTCTCCTTTCTTCTCTCTCTCTCTGTTATGAAACAGTCAGTTTCTCGTTGTTTTACCTTTTGACCTCTGGCAGATCAGGTCCAGCAGACTGAGAGTGGACGTATGGATTGTGTATCGTAGGACATGGTTGTACATGTCCTCTGTGGTCTGGGTCTGTGGTCTGGGTCTGTGGTCTGGGTCTGTGGTCTGGGTCTGTGGTCTGGGTCTGTGGTCTGGCTAATCCTACAGCTAATAGTTCACCTTTTCTTCAGAGCACTTAATAACATTGAGTGAAACATTGTACTGTATGTTTGCCTGTGGTTTAACATATCTGTTTGAGTGTGTGTGTGTGTGTGTGTGTGTGTGTGTGTGTGTGTGTGTGTATGTTTGCCTGTGGTTTAACATATCTGTATGAATGTGCAATGATATGCTTCAGTGAGTGGGTGTATACTACATGTGTGAGTGCAGGTGTTTGGGAGCGGTGTTCGGTTGAGGTGTGTGTGTGTGTGTGTGTGTGTGTGTGTGTATGTGTGTGTGTGTGACATTTAGCAGACACCTTTATCCAAAGCGACTTACAACAAGTACATTTGTCTAAGTAAGTGAATCATCTATACATCAGTCATCATACGACCAGGACCAGGACCAGGACCAGGACCAGGACCAGGACCAGGACCAGGACCAGGACCAGGACCAGGACCAGGACCAGGACCAGGACCAGGGGCCGTTGGCAGTCACAATGCTAGAAGAAGGAAGGATTATTCTATATTATTCTATTATTTAGTTTAATTATTTACAGTAGAGAAACTGTACAGGGGGGTAGTGGGGGTGAAGAGGTCTTTAGGAGGGACGGTTAAGATCGACAGTTAAGGTGCCAGGACAGTGAAAAGCCGTGACTGAGTAGCACGGCTGCTGCATCCACGTAGAGGTGGCGGTGCCAGGCGGGCAGCCGAGGTGGAAGAGCGGAGTGATCGGGCCGGGGGGGTTTGGGGGCTAACCATTGCTTGCAAGTAGTGTGTGTGTGTATGTGTGTGTGTGTGTGTGTGTGTGTGTGTGTGTGTGTGTGTGTGTGTGTGTGTGTGTGTATGTGTATGTGTGTGTGTGTGTGTGTGTGTGTGTGTGTATGTGTGTGTGTGTGTGTGTGTGTGTGTGTGTGTGTGTGTGTGTGTGTGTGTGTGTGAGTGTGTGTGTGTGTGTGTGTGTGTGTGTGTGTGATAGCATTTATCATGGTGGAGAAGGTCTCCTCAGGACCGGACAGAAGCAGCTGCTGCAGGACGGGACAGGGCGGAGCTTCAGGGAAGCCTACTGCTCTGGACTTTGTTGAGGATTCTCTTTCACATTCCATTCTATGCACAAAAACACTGTCATAAGCAAAACCATACTTATCTTCCCTGTTAAAGCGAGGTCACAGGTCATGGGTTAGGGTTAGGGTTAGGGTTAGTCTTTTTGTTTGATGCACCCCAATGTAGTTGTACATGAAATGGAGTCAGTGGCACACATCTCTACCAGCTGTGCTGCAGACGCCGGCCTCCACATCGCCAGGCGGGAGCACAGCCATGACCTCATTGCTAGTGAAGTTAGACAGGCATCACCATCAACTGAGCTGACAATCGTTTCTTTGTTGTGGCAGGTTGGTTCAGTGAGAATGATGTCATGTTTTGTTCTGAGGTGACAGATAGACCTTCCAGCATGTTGTTGCTGTGGATGAGGGCCAGGGAGAGGTGACCTTAGAAAGAGGACGCTCCCTCAACCTCCGTAGGAAGCTGGTGAAACACCGCCAGGCCCTCAGCTGCAGGCGTCAGTGAGGAACTGATATTCCTATATAGTACATCTGACAGTACGCAGCCTGCTCTTTTTTTCCGAAAGAAAAAAGCTTGCAAGATATTGTGATTATAATATATATATATATATATATTATAAGATATTGTTCTCTCTCTGGGCCTCTCTGGGCGTCTCTGGTCCTCTCCGGGCCTCTCTGGGTCTCTCTGGGCGTCTCTGGTCCTCTCTGGGCCTCTCTGGGTCTCTCTGGGTCTCTCTGGGCCTCTCTGGGCGTCTCTGGTCCTCTCTGGGCCT
>NC_139667.1:456325-461325 GCF_951799395.1 Argentina silus
GCAACAGCAAGTGGCAGTCAGCGAGGAGTCTGAGTCCTTGGGCTGTTTCTGCTCCTTCACTTCTCAATGAGAGACCGTTCTGGAACGTCAGCCAATCAGAGACCGTTCTAGAACGTCAGCCAATGAGAGAGACTGTTCTAGAACATCAGCCAGGCAGAGAGACTTCTAGAACAGTAAAAGGTCATTGCATTCATATAGTTGTCATATCACAGCTCCAGTCAACTGGTGATGAGTATCAATTTACTGTGCGTGTGTGTGTGCGTGTCCGAGAGACGTAGCTTCCTTAGGAAGTGGTTCTGTTTCCACCCTCTTCCTCCTCCTCCTCCTCCTCTTCTTCCTCCTCCTCCTCCCCCTCTTCTTCCTCCTCTAGTTATCTGTTGTCATGTCTATCTTCTGCCCCCATTTATATGCTTTTTGCATTTCCTCATTTCAGTGGTGTGTGTGTGTGTGTGTGTGTTGCCTCAGCCTGGGTGTCACAGCGTCAGTGTGACAGTCAGTGACAGTGACATGGGACTCTCTGCCAGACAACATGTGGAGGCTCATATTTCGCACCAAACATCGCTCCCCAGAGGCAAGTGACCCCATCTGACGACGTGTGTGTGTGTACTGTGTGTGTGTTGTGTAGGGGGCTCAAAGGAAGCAGAGGGTTGTTTGAGGAGAGCGGATGGAGAGAGTCTGTGTCTGTGTCTGTGTGTGTGTGTGTGTGTGTGTGTGCGCCCGCTCAGGGTATTTTGGGAGCAGGAAGAAGGGTTCAGTGACTTCAGCGATGAGTAGGACACACAGAGGGGTCTGGATGACCTCAGACCCCTACAGAACAGTTGCTTCTGCTGGGGTCCAGAAGGGACAGTACTGTTAGAACGTCCTCTGCAGACGTCCTCAGACAGACCTCCTCTGACAGACCTCCTCTGACAGACCTCCTCAGACAGACGTCCTCTGCAGACGTCCTCTGACAGACGTCCTCACAGTAGCCGTTCTCTAGGGAAGACTAAGGCAGCGTCAGAGAAGCTCCGTCTGTTTAAACGTTTATGTGACGGTGTGGGTTGTGGTTCCCCAGATCCCTACCTTCTGCTGTGATCACATCTGTGTTGAGTCCCTGGGGAGTGTGACACACACACACACACACACACACACACACACACACTGTGACTCTGTAGAGAGCTGCTTCTGTAGTCTGTCAGGAGAACAGCGTTGATTAATTGGGTTTGTTCACATCCTGACCTACTTAACGTCTGTCTGTCTCTCACACCAGAACCAGACCAGTCCCACAGAACACTCTGTCTGTTTGGGTGGACGTTCTGTTAGAGGACGTTCTGTTAGAGGACGTTCTAACACGACTCTCCCTTCTGTATTTGGGTGTGTGTATTTGGGTGTGTGTATTTGGGTGTGTGTGTGTGCAGCCCCAGGAAGTGAACGTGACATCAGTAATTGTGTCGGCTCCAGAAAAAGAGGAAGTGAAGATTGGGAGGGAAAAGCAACTTCCTGTCGATGATGTGGCAACCATGGCCATCCTGCCTGCCCGGGTGGACAAGACGCTGCCCCCTCTGTGTGTGTGTGTGTGTGTGTGTGTCTGTGTGTGTGTGTGTGAGTTTTATTTATAGAGAACATGACCTGAAATAAGACCCTGAAGGCTCGACTCATGTCACACCCCCTGCTTCAACAATGACCGTTCCCACCCGTGTGTGTGTGTGTGTGTGTGTGTGTGTGTGTGTGGTAGCTCCATGTTAACCTGCATCCCCCCCCCCCCCCCCCCCACAGGACAGGGCCCATATCACCTGGGTAGAGAAGGACTCTGGCAGTCTTAGTACCACGGTAAGATGTCCTTATTCCACAGGCTTATCTGCTGCTCTCTGTTAAGTCAACACAGCCTGTTCCTCCTGTGTGTGTGTGTCTCTGTGTGTTTGTCTGTGTGTGTGTGTCTGTGTGTTTGTCTGTGTGTCTGTGTGTGTGTGTCTCTGTGTGTCTCTGTGTGTCTCTGTGTGTCTCTGTGTGTGTCTGTGTGTGTGTGTGTGCCTCTGTCCGTACAGTGTGTCCCTCCCTGTAGAGGAATTTGAGTGACACCTGGCTTATTAAACCTTAAGCTCTAGACATGAACTCCTCTCTGCTTTACTGAAACATCTGAAAGGATTATTCACCATCCAGTAGTTATAATACACTAGTCTACAGTAGAGTAGTTATAATACACTAGTCTACAGTAGAGAGTAGTTATAATACACTAGTCTACAGTAGAGTAGTTATAATACACTAGTCTACAGTAGAGAGTAGTTATAATACACTAGTCTACAGTAGAGTAGTTATAATACACTAGTCTACAGTAGAGTAGTTATAATACACTAGTCTACAGTAGAGAGTAGTTATAATACACTAGTCTACAGTAGAGTAGTTATAATACACTAGTCTACAGTAGAGTAGTTATAATACACTAGTGTGTGTGTGTGTGTGTGTGTGTGTGTGTGTGTGTGTGTGCGTGCGTGTGTGTGTGTGTGTGACTCAGAGACAGTGTGTTTACATGGATGGGTATGGTTTCCTCTGACTCCCTTCAGAACAGTGAACATGCAGAAGAGAGAGGGGGGAGGGGTGGGGGGGGGAGGGATGAGGAAGACTGTCTCAGGTTCAGACAGCACACAGAGGGGGGGGAGGCCTGTGGCCCTCTTTTAGGATGGCAAATTGTGTGTGTGTGTGTGTAGGGATGTAGCCCTCAGGATAGCACCCAGAGAGAGGGGGGGGGGGGGGGGGGGCAGCAGGAAACCCCTCGCTGTCAGCAGGCTGTAAAAGTGTTCCGGTCTCCAGTCTCTCCTCCTCCTCCTCCTCTTCCTCCTCCCTCCCTTCCTCTCCTCCTCCTTCTCCTCTTCCTCCTCCCTCCCTTCCTCTCCTCCTCCTCCTCTTCCTCCTCCAGCAGCTATGTTGATAGTGAGGGTGGAGACACCCCCTCCCAGGATTCAAGATTCTTTATTTGTCACGTTCATACAAGTATACAGTGAAATGCAAAAGTGACAGTGCCACAGAGTAGTGCAACAATACGTTTTAAAATAAAAGTAATAAAAAATATAAACAGTATGAACTCTCCGCTCCCCTCTCCCCCTCCCTCTCTCTCCCCCCTCCCCTCCCCCCTCCTCCCCCGGCCTGGCCTTGTATTGGGCGGGAGGGCCAGTGACCCGTCAATTCAGCGGAAGGAGACATTTATCATGTGTGACTTCAGAGAAGAACAGAGGATGTGTTCCTCTCTCTCTCTCCACCTCTCTCTCTCTCTCTCCACCTCTCTCTCTCTCTCTCTCTCTCCACCTCTCTCTCTCTCTCTCTCTCTCCACCTCTCTCTCTCTCTCTCTCTCCACCTCACTCTCTCTCTCTCTCCACCTCTCTCTCTCTCTCTCTCTCTCTCTCTGTTGTTCGTTTACACACCAGTTGTGTGTGTGTGTGTGTGTGTGTGTGTGTTGAGTCTGCAGGTCTCAGTAACCAGTCTTCCTTCCTGTGTGGTTCAGTTGAGCTGTAGAGGGCTGAGAGAGCTCACACACACACACACACAAACAGACAGACAGAGAGAGAGAGAGATGGAGATAGAAAGAGACAGAGAAAGCTCTTTGAATTTAATTGATTTGAATTGAGTTAGAGTTGATAGATACAGAGTTGACTGACAGAGAGAGAGCAGACAGACAGGCAGGCAGACAGGCAGGCAGACAGGCAGACAGTTGTCAGGTTTAACCCCTGGCATGAGCGGTGGTGGTGGGGGTCAGCGCGGAGGTCGGGGGGGGTGGGGTGTCCGGGTCGTCATGGTGATGCTGTGATGGACAAGGACAAGAGGAGGTTTAAAGTGAGCCGGCTGCTGACCTTCTACCTGTTCAGGAAGCACCAGAGTAAAGCTTTGGCCACGCCCACCGCCGCCACCGCCGACCCCAGCTACCAGACCTCCACTACGGGCACAGACGCAGGCGCCCCGCCTCCAGACAGGACCCTCTGGACGGTAACGTGGTGTTGGAGTGGTGGCAGAGGGAGACTAGCACCCACCTGTTACCACGGGCACACCTGTACATCAGGGGAGGCCGGTGGACGTAGAAATCGGAGGACGGGGGCTCAACATAATGCATGGAATGAAATTTACACAGCATTGGTTGTGTTTGATACCGTTCCTCTTTCCATTCCATGCGTTACAATGAGCCCCGTCCTCCGATTTCTACCTCCAGCAGCCTCCCTGTCGTTGATGTAGAAAGTGGCAGCGTGGTGAAGACCTGTTAGAGTAGCTTGTTGTTGTTGTTGTTGTTGTTGTTTAAGGCCTGGGTAGCAGAAGTGTCTATCAGTCTCCTGTGGCACATAATCATGTTACGTAATGTCTATCATAATGTCTATCATAATGTCTATCATATTCATGGCATAATCAGTCTCCCTCCGTGAGGATTGGACAGAGGAAGCATTTTGTTGTCTGTTAGCTCGATGCTCCAACAGCTTGGATTAGAAATGTCAAACAATGACGATGGGGTCAGATTGGCATCACCGTTTAGAAATTACAACCCTTGTGTATACATACCCCCCCCCCCACCATTTCAGGGCACCAAATCCTCCTGGGCTGGGAGTTTGAGTGTTGGTTTGAACTGTAGAGGGATTTAGTGTGTTGTTGCTGACAGACTGCAGTGTTACTCAGTGACTCAGCCAGGGTGTGTTTTGGGCGAAGCTGCTGTCAGAGTGGTGGAAGATCCTCCTCAGAAGAAGTGTGAATGCTGTGCTGCTGTTGTACAGATGCTTACTGTAGCGACCAGCTAGCGACTGGTCTGTAACTCTGCTGTCACACTGAGGTCTGAGGGTGTTCGGCTGTTTATTCTTCAACACATCTGAAGTGCTACTCCTGAGGTGTGTGTGTGTGTGTGTGTGTGTGTGTGTGAAGGCCCTTTTGTAGGCCTAATTTCTCTGATATGAGATGATAAATAGCTGGTGCAGAGCTGGTGCAGAACAGGCTTATGTTAGCTTGTGGTTACTGTCAGCACCCTGACGTGTGTGTGAGAGAGAGAGGGTGT
>NC_139667.1:463825-474519 GCF_951799395.1 Argentina silus
GTCTGCAGGTGTTCCTGGTCTGTGTCTGTCTGCAGGTGTTCCTGGTCTGTGAAGCTGAGTGATGTTGTTTCTGTGTCTGTCTGCAGGTGTTCCTGGTCCGTAAAGTGACTCCTCCTGATAACAATGAGCTGTACGCCATGAAGGTCCTGAAAAAGGCCACACTGAAAGGTACACGTGATGACATCATCACAGGGGGACACGGGGGAACACACAGATACAGTAGAGTGTCATGGAAACTGAGACTTTCATTGTGAACTTTTTGGTTTATTCTTTATTCAGATCCTCAGAATCCTAGGGACTGCGCTAAGCTTTGAGCTTTCACATGAAATTATTTTCATATGAAAATTGCCAAAGTCTTGTGTGTTGTGGCTTCTGAGGTGTGTCTTAACTGTCTCTGATGTTTCGCTTTTGTGAGAGAAAAAAAGTGGTGACCCAGAAAAAGGGTGGTTTGAGATTGTGGATGTCTGTCCTTCCTGTGTAGAGAGGAAGCCCCCCGAGCTGGCGTCTCCCTCCAGGGTGTCAGGTGCTGTGGTCGTAGTAAACAGCCTGACCCGACACTTTCAGTATCTATACCAACTCACCTGGGGAGGCTGGCAGAGGTAGAAATCGGAGGACGGGCTCATTGTAATCAAATCAAAGTGTATTTGTCATCTGCAGGATCCAGATGGAAACAGTACGATGAAACCTCTCAGCGGTGTTTGATACCGTTCCTCATTCCGTTCCATTACAACGAGCCCATCCTCCGATTTCTACCTCCACCAGCCTCCCCCGTCCTCCGATGTTTACCTCCACCAGCCTCCCCCACAGATTAACCGTCACAGCGGTCTTGAAATGACATTTGTGTCCCGATGATGTGGGTTCTAAAATGGCAGCATAGCTTTCATCTGCTTCTCCGCCAGGAAGTCTTCACCTGTTCACCATGACACCTGGAGCCGTTCCCACGGTAACCAGCTGGTAACCAGCTGCTGTGAGTTATGGGATGTACCTGTCGCTGTGGTAACCAGGGCTCTGGGTTATGGGATGTACCTGTCGCTGTGGTAACTGTCATCAACCGGGAGAACTGACGGTCTCACAGATTAGCATGTTTATGCTAATAAAAGGCCTTTCCTCGTCAAACGTACCCCAATGGCCCCCGTTTAAAAAAAAAAAAAATAATAATAATAATAATAATATATATATTTTTTTTTTTAAAAACTACAATATCTGTTTTATTAGTTTTATCTGTCGCTCAGCGAGTTAGGCTGCACATCGTCTTGACTCGTGTGTTTTTTTATGAGGCACTTTTTAATCTTAATAATAATAATAAGATGATGTCACCTCCAGCATGATGCGTTTGTCTGGTTCCTGTGATTTATCCAATGAGACGGCTCCAAATCAGTTCTGGCACTTTGGCATTGGTTAAGGTCCTATCACAGACAGACAGACAGACAGACACACAGACATACGGCCTCCTAGGCAACTGTTTCCCAGCTGATGTTCTGAGCAAATTTAAATATCTAGGAGGCATTTGCCGAGATATGTCATGAATAATGCATGAGTGGAATGCACGTTGTAAACCAGATTTCTTGGCCAGAGCAAACTGTTGTTTTCTGATATGAGGAGATCATCGTAATCGTATGATACTGAACCTGTTTATTTCCTGTCCTCAGTGTAACCGTATAGCAGAGGAGGCTGGTGGAGGTAGAAATCAGAGGATTGATTCATTGTAATGCATGATACCATTCCTTATTCCATTCCATGCATTAAAATGAGCTCTGATTTGTATCTCCACCAGCCTCCCCGACAGTATGATGATGCTGAACCGCTTGTGTTCGACTTCTCAGTGAAAGAGTGTGTTCTGTATCTAAACTAGTGTAACAGTAATGATGACCTCTGTGTTCTGTGTCTAAACTAGTGTAACAGTAATGATGACCTCTGTGTTCTGTATCTAAACTAGTGTAACAGTAATGATGACCTCTGTGTTCTGTATCTAAACTAGTGTAACAGTAATGATGACCTCTGTGTTCTGTATCTAAACTAGTGTAACAGTACTGATGCTGAACTTGTTTATTCTCTGTCCTCAGTGAGGGACCGCGTCAGGACGAAGATGGAGAGAGACATCCTGGCTGATGTTAACCACCCGTTCGTGGTCAAACTCCACTATGGTGAGTCAGCACGGTGCAGAGGATGTGGTTCTATCATAGTTACAGTGTTCACTCCCTTGTGGTCATAAACCTTGTGCGCTCTCTCTCTCTCTCTCTCTCTCTCTCTCTCTCTCTCTCTCTCTCTCTCTCTCTCTCTCTCTCTCTCTCTCTCTCTCTCTGTCTGTAGCGTTTCAGACGGAGGGAAAGCTGTACCTGATCCTGGACTTCCTCCGAGGAGGAGATCTGTTCACCAGGCTGTCTAAAGAGGTAAAGCAGGCCTCAGAGAGAAGAACGCCTCAGCACTGGTGGTCCAACACACAACACACAACACAACACACAACACAACACACAACACAGTGTTAAGGGAGGAGAGAAACCCAGCTCTCAACCCAAAGGCATCATCGTCATGTCAGGTCTTGTTTATACTGATGTGTGTGTGTGTGTGTGTGTGTGTGTGTGGGGTCCAGGTGATGTTCACAGAGGAGGATGTAAAGTTCTACCTGGCAGAGTTGGCGCTGGGCTTGGACCACCTGCACGGCCTGGGCATCATCTACAGAGACCTCAAACCTGAGAAGTAAGACACCTGTACACACACACACACACACACACCCACCCTACCCTATACCCTCGATAGCCGCCTGAGAAGTCCGTACAGCTGCTTCCTTAGCCTAGTGGCTGCCTGTCCCCTCCTCCGAGTGGAGCTGCTGCCCCCACTGCTCTGCTTCACTACCTGATTTAAAGGGGGACTCTGGGATATGAGGTCATAGCCAAACGAGGGGGCGACGCAGCCGGAGACGCTAGACTAGAGAACACAGCGGTGGCGAGGTGAACGAAACCATGTGATGGCGAAGGGCGGTGGAATGGGTGGATGCTCTGGCCTGTTCTGGTCCGGTCTGCTCTGGTCTGCTCTGGTCCGCTCTGGTCTGCTCTGGTCTGTTCTGGTCTGCTCTGGTCTGTTCTGGTCTGCTCTGGTCCACTCTGGTCTGCTCTGGTCCACTCTGGTCTCTTCTGGTCCACTCCACTCTGGTCTCTTCTGGTCCACTCTGGTCTGCTCTGGTCTGTTCTGGTCTGCTCTGGTCTGTTCTGGTCCACTCTGGTCTGTTCTGGTCTGCTCTGGTCTGTTCTGGTCCACTCTGGTCTGTTCTGGTCCACTCTGGTCTGTTCTGGTCCACTCTGGTCTGCCAGCATAAGGCCAGCATGAGGCCATCGAAAGGCAGCCTGGCTGGACTTAACAGACGGAGGAGGAGGAGGAGGGGAGGGGGGGGAGGGGAGGGAGGAGGAGGAGGAGGAGGAGGAGGGGGGGGGGGGGGGAAGGAGGATGAGGAGGAGGAAGGGGAGGAGTGAGTGGTCGGTCCTGAGCGTACGTGTGAGGCATGTGGAGCAGTCTGGTGTCTGCTGGGAATGAAACAGGACAAGGCTCTGAGTGGTGCTGCTTTCTCACCGTTAACTCACATCAGAGGAGAGGGGAGGGAGGGGTGGAGGAGGGAGGAGAGGAGAGGAGGGAGGGGTGGAGGAGGGAGGAGAGGAGAGGAGGGAGGGGTGGAGGAGGGAGGAGGGGAGGAGAGCAAGGCAGAGTGCTCGTTCATTTGATGAAAAACGTCAACTTTGAACAAGACTAGATTCTACAGATGATGTGTGCTGTACTAGCTTACACACACGCATGCTGTTATACTAACTAACCCCCACATTGCTGTTTTTTAGCATTTTACTGGATGAAGAGGGACATATCAAGCTCACAGGTAAGAGATGACACACCCCCCCCCCCCCCCACACACACACACACACACACACCCCCCCCTCCCACCCCCCCCCCCCCCCCCCCACACACACACACCCCCCACACACACCCCCCCCCCCCCCCCCCACACACACACACACACGTCGATTCTCCCCTCTATTTGATGACCTTTTCCATGTTCCTGGATATAGTGAATTATTCCCTCCATCCATCATATCTAATACAACCATTATCACTGTGCTGTGTTTACCTTCTGGGCTGGGCGGCTGGGGGGGGGGGGCTGGGCGGCTGGGGGGGGGGGGGGGGGGGGTGGAGATGTGAATGATAAGACTTCATGTACACACATGAATAGACTTGCATGTCTTAGAGGGAAGCATTAAAAGCGCCTGTTTTGGAACGGCTGTGAGTGTGTGTGTGTTCTGGTGGTGATGTTGACGTGTGTGTGTGTGTGTGTGTGTTCTGGTGGTGATGTTGACGTGTGTGTGTGTGTGTGTGTGTGTGTGTGTGTGTGTGTGTGTGTGTGTGTGTGTGTGTTCTGGTGGTGATGTTGACGTGTGTGTGTGTGTGTGTGTGTGTTCTGGTGGTGATGTTAACGTGTGTGTCCCCCAGACTTCGGCCTGTGTAAAGAGGCGGTGGACAATGAGAAGAAGGCCTACTCCTTCTGTGGTACGGTGGAGTACATGGCCCCAGAGGTCGTCAACAGGCAGGGCCACATCCACAGTGCCGACTGGTGGTCGTTTGGGGTACTGATGGTGAGTCGCCCAGATTAGAAATCTCCCGTTTTTTTCTTTCTTTTTGAAATATATTTCAGGTTCTCAGAACATTGAGCCAGATGGACGATGGTGTGTGTGTGTCTCTGTGTTTGGTGGTTTCATTGCCCCCTTAATTATGAAAAGGCTGTTTCTAAAGAGATTTGTTTTGTGTTCACAGTTTGAGATGCTGACCGGGTCGCTACCTTTCCAAGGAAAGGACCGTAAAGAGACCATGAACCTCATTCTGAAGTAAGTGGCAGTTATTTTCTCCTGAAGTGTAATTTATTGAAGCTTCATTATCACCGTTCTGCAAACATTTAAATGTCAACATTTCTGTCTGTGACCTTTCTTTTATTTATTGAAGTTCCTGGTAACCAGTGAACAGTGGTACTGTGTTATTGACTGTCTCTCTGCCGCCCCCTGCAGGGCCAGACTGGGAATGCCGCAGTTCCTGAGTTCAGAGGCCCAGTCTCTACTCAGAGCTCTGTTCAAGAGGAACCCCACCAACAGACTGGGTGAGCTGTAGTCTCAAACACACACACACACACACACAATCTCTTTCCTGAACAGCTTCTGAAGAGTTAAGCACACACACACACATTCACACACACACACCACAAGTGATTCAGGTACTGTTGTATAGCAGATACAGGTGGTCTGTGTTGTTGTGGTTGTTGCTAACGCGGTAGCGTTGTGTTGCCAGGCTCGGGGGCTGACGGAGCGGAGGAGATCAAACGCCACGCCTTCTTCTCCACCATCGACTGGAACGTGAGTGTGACCTCATCAAATACATAACTCCTATCAGTCGAAAGTATGTGTCCTACAGTAGAGTATATATCAGTAGAGTATGTCTCCTACAGTAGAGTATATATCAGTAGAGTATGTCTCCTACAGTAGAGTATATATCAGTAGAGTATATATCAGTAGAGTATATATCAGTAGAGTATATACAGTAGAGTATATACAGTAGAGTATATACAGTAGAGTATGTCTCCTACAGTAGAGTATATATCAGTAGAGTATATATCAGTAGAGTATGTCTCCTACAGTAGAGTATATATCAGTAGAGTATATATCAGTAGAGTATATACAGTAGAGTATGTCTCCTACAGTAGAGTATATATCAGTAGAGTATATACAGTAGAGTATATATCAGTAGAGTATATACAGTAGAGTATATATCAGTAGAGTATATATCAGTAGAGTATATACAGTAGAGTATGTCTCCTACAGTAGAGTATATATCAGTAGAGTATATATCAGTAGAGTATATACAGTAGAGTATATATCAGTAGAGTATATATCAGTAGAGTATATACAGTAGAGTATGTCTCCTACAGTAGAGTATATATCAGTAGAGTATATACAGTAGAGTATATATCAGTAGAGTATATACAGTAGAGTATATATCAGTAGAGTATATATCAGTAGAGTATGTCTCCTACAGTAGAGTATATATCAGTAGAGTATATATCAGTAGAGTATGTCTCCTACAGTAGAGTATATATCAGTAGAGTATATATCAGTAGAGTATATATCAGTAGAGTATGTCTCCTACAGTAGAGTATATATCAGTAGAGTATATATCAGTAGAGTATATACAGTAGAGTATGTCTCCTACAGTAGAGTATATATCAGTAGAGTATATATCAGTAGAGTATATACAGTAGAGTATATATCAGTAGAGTATATATCAGTAGAGTATGTCTCCTACAGTAGAGTATATATCAGTAGAGTATATATCAGTAGAGTATGTCTCCTACAGTAGAGTATATATCAGTAGAGTATATATCAGTAGAGTATATATCAGTAGAGTATATACAGTAGAGTATGTCTCCTACAGTAGAGTATATATCAGTAGAGTATATATCAGTAGAATATGTCTCCTACAGTAGAGTATATATCAGTAGAGTATATATCAGTAGAGTATATATCAGTAGAGTATATACAGTAGAGTATATATATCAGTAGAGTATATATCAGTAGAGTATATATCAGTAGAGTATGTCTCCTACAGTAGAGTATATATCAGTAGAGTATATATCAGTAGAGTATGTCTCCTACAGTAGAGTATATATCAGTAGAGTATATATCAGTAGAGTATATATCAGTAGAGTATATACAGTAGAGTATGTCTCCTACAGTAGAGTATATATCAGTAGAGTATATACAGTAGAGTATATATCAGTAGAGTATATACAGTAGAGTAAATATCAGTAGAGTATATATCAGTAGAGTATATACAGTAGAGTATGTCTCCTACAGTAGAGTATATATCAGTAGAGTATATATCAGTAGAGTATATACAGTAGAGTATATATCAGTAGAGTATATATCAGTAGAGTATATACAGTAGAGTATGTCTCCTACAGTAGAGTATATATCAGTAGAGTATATACAGTAGAGTATATATCAGTAGAGTATATACAGTAGAGTATATATCAGTAGAGTATATATCAGTAGAGTATATACAGTAGAGTATGTCTCCTACAGTAGAGTATATATCAGTAGAGTATATATCAGTAGAGTATGTCTCCTACAGTAGAGTATATATCAGTAGAGTATATATCAGTAGAGTATATATCAGTAGAGTATGTCTCCTACAGTAGAGTATATATCAGTAGAGTATATATCAGTAGAGTATGTCTCCTACAGTAGAGTATATATCAGTAGAGTATATATCAGTAGAGTATATACAGTAGAGTATATATCAGTAGAGTATATATCAGTAGAGTATGTCTCCTACAGTAGAGTATATATCAGTAGAGTATATATCAGTAGAGTATGTCTCCTACAGTAGAGTATATATCAGTAGAGTATATATCAGTAGAGTATATATCAGTAGAGTATATACAGTAGAGTATGTCTCCTACAGTAGAGTATATATCAGTAGAGTATATATCAGTAGAATATGTCTCCTACAGTAGAGTATATATCAGTAGAGTATATATCAGTAGAGTATATATCAGTAGAGTATATACAGTAGAGTATATATATCAGTAGAGTATATATCAGTAGAGTATATATCAGTAGAGTATGTCTCCTACAGTAGAGTATATATCAGTAGAGTATATATCAGTAGAGTATATACAGTAGAGTATATATCAGTAGAGTATATATCAGTAGAGTATATATCAGTAGAGTATGTCTGTCTCATATCCTGTATGTTTTTAGCATCTGTTTCTCCATGTTGCTCAGAAACAGAAACATGTCTCATATTTCCTTCATTTCTCATTTCTCATCCACGTCTCACTGATATGACCGTGTGCATGTCTCACGTGTGTGTTTAACCCTTCAGAAGCGCTTCAGGAGAGAGATCATGACTGTGTGTGTGTGTGTTTAACCCTTTAGAAGCTGTTCAGGAGAGAGATCATGACTGTGTGTGTGTGTGTTTAACCCTTTAGAAGCTGTTCAGGAGAGAGATCATGACTGTGTGTGTGTGTGTGTGTGTGTGTTTAACCCTTTAGAAGCTGTTCAGGAGAGAGATCATGACTGTGTGTGTGTGTGTTTAACCCTTTAGAAGCTGTTCAGGAGAGAGATCATGACTGTGTGTGTGTGTGTTTAACCCTTTAGAAGCTGTTCAGGAGAGAGATCATGACTGTGTGTGTGTGTGTGTGTTTAACCCTTTAGAAGCTGTTCAGGAGAGAGATCATGACTGTGTGTGTGTGTGTGTGTGTTTAACCCTTTAGAAGCTGTTCAGGAGAGAGATCATGCCTCCCTTCAAGCCTGCTGTGGCTCGTCCAGACGACACCTTCTACTTTGACTCAGAGTTCACCTCCCGCACCCCCAAAGGTGAGAGGTCAGAGGTCACCTACGTCTGTGTGTCTGTGTGTGTGTGTGTGTGTGTGTGTGTGTGTGTGTGAGAAAGAGTGGCCCTGTCTGTGTGTAACCCTGTGTGTGTGTGTGTGTGTGTGTGTGTGTGTGTGTGTGTGTGTGTGTGTGTGTTCTCTAGACTCCCCAGGCGTTCCTCCCAGCGCCGGCGCCCACCAGCTCTTCCGGGGCTTCAGCTTCGTTGCCACGGCGATGTTGGAGGAGGAGGGGCCAGATGAGCCGGCCCAGCCCAAGCCACACCCAGTGGTCCAGGTCAGCTGTCAATCATCTCAAAGAGGAGGGGCTTAATGGAATATCATAAATATTGATCCCAAAAGTGAAAACATCCTTTAGTGATGTAACTCCTTCAGCGCTGAGGGTGAATAAAGTCGCCCAGAACATTCTAGAGTTCAGAGGGTGACTTTATTCACCAGAAATGCATCAATGATGATGCTTCATTTTGTAGCCAATCAAAGTGTTGTTGCTAGGTAAGTACCACATAGAACAACAAAAAACCTTCAGGGCTAATCAGGACTAACCCTCAGGACTAACCCACAGGGCTAATCAGGGCTAACCCACAGGGCTAATCAGGACTAACCCTCAGGGCTAATCAGGACTAACCCTCAGGACTAACCCACAGGGCTAATCAGGGCTAACCCACAGGGCTAATCAGGACTAACCCTCAGGGCTAATCAGGACTAACCCTCAGGGCTAATCAGGACTAACCCTCAGGGCTAATCAGGACTAACCCTCAGGGCTAACCCTCAGGGCTAATCAGGGCTAACCCTCAGGGCTAATCAGGACTAACCCTCAGGGCTAACCCTCAGGGATAATCAGGACTAACCCTCAGGGCTAACCCTCAGGGCTAATCAGGACTAACCCTCAGGGCAAACCCACAGGGCTAATCAGGGCTAATCAGGGCTAACCCACATGTCTTGGTTGTATTTTTTAAATGCCCTTTAATGTGGCTATGGCCTTCACTTCCCCTGTGTGGCCACCAGGAGGAGGTAAGTACTGGCTGAATGATGTGGTGGGCGTGTAGGAGGCCAGGCGGTGGTTGAGGGGTTCCTCACCCCGGTGCTGGAGGTGGAGATGGACTAAGCCTGTTTAAGGGTTCAGATCCTGCTTCATGCCTGGGTCTGATCCTGCTTCATGCCTGGGTCTGATCCTGCTTCATGCCTGGGTCTGATCCTGCTTCATGCCTGGGTCTGATCCCTGTACTGCCATGGCCCCGCCTCCACACTGATGAGATGTATGATGGAATGTGTGTAAGATTGTACGTGGGAGTGGAATGCAATAAAGGTCTAGAGGTACTTGGTGTGTGAGAGTGTGTGTGTGTGTGTGTGTGTGTGTGTGTGTGTGTGTGTGTGTGTGTGTGTGTGTGTGTGTGTGTGTGTGTGTGTGTGTGTGTGTGTGTGTGTGTGTGTGTGTGTGTGTGTGCTCTAGCTCAGTGTCTCCCTGTGTGTGTGTGTGTGTTACAGCAGCTGCATGGTAAGAACCTTCTGTTCAGCGATGGGTACGTGTTGAAGGAGGACATTGGAATGGGCTCCTTCTCTGTCTGCAAACGCTGCGTTCACAAAGCCACCAACGCAGAGTACGCTGCCAAGGTCAGACACACACACGCACGCACACACACACACACACACACACATATACATACATACACATTCACACACACACACTCACACACATATACATACACACACGCACACACTGTCACACACACTGCAGACGCTCGCTCTCTCTCTCTCTCAATCATATGACACCCTATTTCCTGTATAGTCCACAATCTCTGTACTCTTGAATAGATCTTAAAACCAACATGTTGGATTGTAGTATTGCCCTAAGTAGAGTGTGTGTGTGTGTGTGTGTGTGTGTGTGTGTGTGTGTGTGTGTGTGTGTGTGTGTGTGTGTGTGTGTGTGTGTGTGTGTGTGTGTGTGTGTGTGTTCTCAGGTGATTGATAAGACCATGACGGACCCTTCAGAGGAGATTGAGATCCTGCTGAGATATGGACAGCACCCCAACATCATCACCCTGAAGGACGTGAGTAACACACACACACACACACACACACACACACCCCAACATCATCACCCTGAAGGACGTGAGTAACACACACACACACACACACACCCCAACATCATCACCCTGAAGGACGTGAGTAACACACACACACACACACACACACACACACACACACCCCAACATCATCACCCTGAAGGACGTGAGTAGGACACACACACACACACGCACACACACACACACACACC
>NC_139667.1:474719-477219 GCF_951799395.1 Argentina silus
GTTTGATACCATTCCTCATTCCATTCCATGCATCACAATGAGCCCGTCCTCCCGATTTTTACCTCCACCAGCCTCTATTTAAGGTGCAGCCTCTATTTATCTTCCCCTGCTTCTGGGGGTGGGTGGTGTGTGTGTGTGTGTGTGTGTGTGTGTACGTGTGTGTACGTGTACGTGTGTGTACTTGCCCACCACTGAGACATCATCACAACCAACGCTTCAGAGAGGTGCCCCTACGCCCCCGTGTGATTGGTTAAGAGATGGATGAGTAGTACAGCCTTGAGGAGAAGAGAGGTCTGTCAGGGTAGAGGGATGATCACCTCCCTCAGAGACCGCCCTGGTGGAGGGGGTCACATCACTGAGAAAGAGAATGTGTGTGTGGGTGTGGGTATGGGTGTGGGTGGGGGGGGGGGGGGTGGGGGGGGCGTCAATATGGAGGTCATACAAGCTATTCAAACATGGGGATCATATACACAAAGAGATACAATTTGAGATCAGGTGGTGGAGGGAGGGAGGGAGGGAGGGAGAGAGAGAGAGAGTGCGGAATAGAGCGAGAGCGAGAGAGAGAGAGAGAGAGAGACCCCTCCTCCCTACACTTGCCATCTGATGTCGAGACTGTGTTGCTATGGGCAACCAACCGAGCGAGAGAGAGAGAGAGAGAGAGAGAGGACACAGACCAGCTGGTGAGAGGGAGGGCAGAGAGAGGAGAGGAGCGAGGGAGGAGAGGGAGGAGAGGAACACACCAACTGAGCCAGCCAGCGACAGGACAGACAGACAGAGAGAGAGAGAGAGAGAGAGAGAGAGAGAGAACGAGAGGAGAGAAAAAGGACAATTTCACTGAACAATTTTTTTCCATCCCTCTCTTTCTGGTCCTGTTGTAGCACGCTGTGATTGGAGCAGAGGAGGGGGCGGAGCCACAGCACAGCCGGCCAATCGGCTGTCAGCGTGGTCACGAGGCAGCGAGCAGCCAATGGGGCGCGAGCGTGCTGTTCCAGAGCGCGACATGGCTCTCAGATCTCTTATTAATGAATGAACGGCTCACCGGCAACATCCCACCGCTCTGCCTCCCGCTCCTACACCGGAATACAAACAACAACAACCACAGCAACACAGACAGACGCCACGCCACCATCGACCATGAAGGGACGCCACAGACACACACACACCACGGACACAGCGCCGGACCCCCACCCCTACCTCCACCCCCTCCCAGAGACCTCGGCCACCCCCTCACTCAGCCCCGTCCCCCTACCCCCTCCCCCTTTCCGCCCTGTCCCCCCCCCCCCTCCTCCACCACCCTGTCCCCCCCTCCCTCAGCCCCCCCTCCCCCTCTCCGCCCTGTCTCCCCCCCCCACCTCCACCACCCTGCCCCCCCCCCCCTCCTCCACCACCCGCAGGTCCATCTCCATGGGAGACTTCCGCAGGGTCACGGGGGCCCTGCCAGGCTCGGAGCCCTCCTCGGCCCCCGCCACGGCCCCCTCCTCCCGCTTGGTGACCCCCTCCTCCAGCATGGAGTTCGAGGCTGCTCGCCGGCGCCTCCTGGAGGTGGAGGAGCGCCAGCGTGTGATCCAGGAGATGGAGCGGCGTCTGGAGGAGCTCAGGGAGGTGTTTGTGCGCTCGGAGCAGGAGGCCGTGGTCCACGGGGAATTGGTGACGCGCATCACCAGCTCGGCCCAGCAGGGGGAGCTCTACGCGGCGGAGAACACCCAGAGGCTGAAGAAAGGCCTGCGCTTCAAGAAGCACCGGCCCACCATCGTCTTCACCTCCATGCTGGGCCTCCGGACCTGCCTGCCCTGGCCCGTCAAACTCAAATAGGACCGCTGACAACTAGACCACTGCTCCCACCCCCCATCCCCCCCCCAGCCCCCCTCCGCCTCTGCTCTGGTTCCTGGAGGCTGGCCTCTGGGAGAGGGCTCGACTCTACTGTATGTCGGGACTCCCATGGTGCATCTGTTCTTAAAGGTGATGTACTTCTAAAGTGTACAATAGCTCTACCTGTTCTTAAAGGTGATGTACACGAGCTCTACCTGTTCTTAAAGGTGATGTACACTAGCTCTACCTGTTCTTAAAGGTGATGTACACGAGCTCTACCTGTTCTTAAAGGTGATGTACACTAGCTCTACCTGTTCTTAAAGACGCCAGATGTCTTGGCATTGATCTAGTTTGTCGATTTCATCTTGTTTTTCTGTGCTTTAACGTGATGGAAGAGGAGGATGTGCAGGTCTCTGTAGAGGCCATGAGAGAGAGAGAGAGAAGGAGAGAGAGAGAAGGAGAGAGAGAAGGAGGGAGAGACATGGTGACGGTTCTCTGTGTGCCTCTTAAGTTATGCAAAGAGGGCAAACGAGGCAGTGCATAGGAAGGTTGCATAAGCCAGCCTGGCTGGTGTACCGAAGGAGAGAGAGAAGGAGAGAGAGAGGGAGAGAGAGAAGGAGAGAGAGAAGGAGAGAGAGAGAAGGAGAGAGAGAGAAGGAGAGAGAGAAGGAGAGAGAGAGAAGGAGAGAGA
>NC_139667.1:482219-497219 GCF_951799395.1 Argentina silus
TCCCTCTCTACCCCCCCATCTCTCTCTCTCTCTCTCTCTCCCTCTCTCCCTCTCTCTCTCTCTCTCTCTCTCTCTCTCTCTACCCCCCCATCTCTCTCTCTCTCCCTCTCTCTCTGTCTATCTCCCCTCTCCCTCTCTACCCCCCATCTCTCTCTCTCTCTCTCTCTACCCCCCCATCTCTCTCTCCCTCTCTCCCTCTCTGTCTATCTCCCCTCTCCCTCTCTACCCCCCCATCTCTCTCTCTCTCTCTCTCTCCCTCTCTCCCTCTCTCTCTCTCTCTCTCTCTCTCTCTCTCTACCCCCCCATCTCTCTCTCTCTCCCTCTCTCTCTGTCTATCTCCCCTCTCCCTCTCTACCCCCCCATCTCTCTCTCTCTCTCTCTCTCTCTCTCTCTCTCTCTCTCTCTCTCTCTCTCTCTCTCTCTCTCTCTCTCTCTCTCTCTCTCTCTCTCTCTATTTATTGCCTTTGTCCCATGGAGAGAGGTGACTCATGTGTCCGGTCATGACTGGGAGGCAGAGCAGTAACAGTTGCAGTCTTGGTACCAGACGCAGGGGAGGCTGGTGGAGGTAGAAATCGGAGGACGGGGCTCATTGTAATGCATGAAACGGAATGAGGAATGGTATCAAACACGTGTTTCATGCATTACAATGAGACCCGTCCTCCGATTTCTACCTCCAACAGCCTCCCCCTGTACCAGAGTCACCTTGAGACAACAGCAGCAGCAGTGCTACATCTGTCTGCCTGCTCAGCATAATTATCATGATGGTAACAAGAACCTGAAGAAGAGGAAGCTGAAAAGCCCCAGAGAAGATTGTGTAGCAGAGGTACTGTACTGTCTCTGAGTCACCTTATACTGTAATGGCTTCTCACTACCGGGGAACCAGCAGAATAGTTCTGTAACCTTGCTTTTCTTCAGGTTATTGGATCAGTATCAGTGTCACCAGAACCTGGGCTGTAAAAGAGAGACTAGAGCAGAATGTGAGAAAGATGGATCTGAAAGATGGATGCGCTGATTGAAGGTTTCAACTGTACTGTTTTCAACAACAACAACATCCTGGTGTGAGTGTGTTTACTTAGGCAGCCATTTTGGACATGACATCACTTTGACAGTTTGTAATGGTGAAGAGTGTTATTGACTGTGTGGTAGAAGAAGACGTGAGCCTCAGTGACCTTTGTCATGTAAGCTTTTCGTCTTCCACTAAAATGGGCCCATGGCAGGGGAGGCTGGTGGAGGTAGAAATCGGAGGACAGGATTAATTGTATTGCATTCCATGCATTACAATAAGACGGTCCTCGGATTTCTACCTCCACCAGCCTCCCCTGGTCCAAGGTCTGGACATCTTTCTAGGCTTGACAGTCTCTCTGGTTAATGTTCTGGTTTCGCCTCACTACTGTTCACTAAAGGATGTATGAATGTACTATAACGGCCGTCGGAGTCAATCTGACCTGTCTATGAATGTACTGTACTCAGAGTTGTACAATAAACTTTAGCAGAAAATGTTGAAATCTCATTGTCTGTCCTTTATTAGACGCTGTTCCTTTATGACATACAGTACGATGCACAAAAAAAACAGAAATGTATTTAATTTAGAAGTGTCCATTATTCTGAGATGGAATTTGCAAAATTACAGATAAATCTGGATTAAACAGATCTTCAGTGATTGCTCACTTTTATGACAAAGCCGTGGGTTAGAGGGTTGGAGAGGTGGAACATCCATCAGTTCTGTTACGTTGATTTGGAACATCGCCGACTTTAATCACCGCAGAACCAAAACACACTGTGGTGTTCCAGACCACCATTATACCTCCTCCTGCCCTCCTCCTCCTCAGGAACCAATCCTGGATTAAAACAGCCCTCGTCCCCTGAAAACACAGATTACACTCACACAAATCCTGTTTGTGAGGATCAGAGCCTTTTTACTGGGAGTGCTCTGACACACGCACGCACACGCACACGCACACACACAAACACACACACACTCTCTCTCTCTCTCTCTCTCTCTGACGGGCCTAATGGATGAGATGAGAGAGTGTGTGTGTGTGTGTGTGTGTGACACTCAGGGCCATGGCAGTGGACAGCTGCAAGGGTTTTGGATCGCTGTCCTGGGCGTCAGAGAGGTGGCTTGTTGAATAACTGACAGGGCATTACATCATCCTAAACCATACTGCAGGGGTCAGGGTGGAGCATGTGATGCTGGTACTGCAGCTGGAGCTAAATGGAGGACAGGACAGCAGGTGCTAGCCCTAGCAGAGGTGGCTACAGGGGGCAGAGGGTCAGGGAATAGCTTGTGATGGTACTGTGGTCCTCTGTGGCTCAGTCGGTAGAGCATGGCGTAGGTTGTGGGTTTGATTCCCGCTGGGACCATCTATACCATCTATGCACTCACTGCAATGTAAGTCGCTTTGGATAAAAGCATCAACTAAATGGCAGATATATATGTATATATATGGTACTGATATAAGGCTGGGGGTAAATGTAGGACAGGACAGCAGGTGCTAGCCCTAGAGGGGGCAGAGGGACATGGTGTAGCCTGTGATGCTAGCACTGAAGGCTAAATGTAGGGCGGATACAGCAGCTAGTGATGCTAGCCTACCTTAGCGGAGGTGCTACAGGGGACAGAGAGCGTCAACAACAACCAGTGTGTGATGTTGGGTCTGATGCTAAAGGCTGAGTGTAGGACAGGTACAGCAGCTAGTGATGCTAGCTAGCCTAGCCTAGCGAAGGTGGTGATGTTGTTGATGCGAAAGGCTAGAGTATAGGACAGGACTGCATCTAGTGAGCCCTAACCCTAGCCCTGGCCCTAACCCTAGCCCTGGCCCTAACCCTAACACCAACCCCAACCCTGCGACTATAGCCAGGGGGCTAACCCTAGCCCTGGCCCTAACCCCAACCCTAACCCTGCGACTATAGCCAGGGGGCTAACCCTAGCCCTGGCCCTAACCCCAACCCTAACCCTGCGACTATAGCCAGGGGGCTAACCCTAGCCCTGGCCCTAACCCCAACCCTGCGACTATAGCCAGGGGGCTAACCCTAGCCCTGGCCTTAACCCCAACCCTAACCCTGCGACTATAGCCAGGGGGCTAACCCTAGCCCTGGCCCTAACCCTAACCCCAACCCTGCGACTATAGCCAGGGGGCTAACCCTAGCCCTGGCCCTAACCCTAACCCCAACCCTGCGACTACAGCCAGGGGGCTAACCCTAGCCCTGGCCCTAACCCTAACCCCAACCCTGCGACTATAGCCAGGGGGCTAACCCTAGCCCTGGCCCTAACCCTAACCCCAACCCTGCGACTATAGCCAGGGGGCTAACCCTAGCCCTGGCCCTAACCCTAACCCCAACCCTGCGACTACAGCCAGGGGGCTAACCCTAGCCCTGGCCCTAACCCTAACCCCAACCCTGCGACTACAGCCAGGGGGCTAACCCTAGCCCTGGCCCTAACCCCAACCCTGCGACTACAGCCAGGGGGCTAACCCTAGCCCTGGCCCTAACCCTAACCCCAACCCTGCGACTACAGCCAGGGGGCTAACCCTAGCCCTGGCCCTAACCCCAACCCCAACCCTGCAACCCTAACCCCAACCCTGCGACTACAGCCAGGGGGCTAACCCTAGCCCTGGCCCTAACCCCAACCCCAACCCTGCGACTATAGCCAGGGGGCTAACCCTAGCCCTGGCCCTAACCCCAACCCTGCGACTACAGCCAGGGGGCTAACCCTAGCCCTGGCCCTAACCCCAACCCTGCGACTATAGCCAGGGGGCTAACCCTAGCCCTGGCCTTAACCCCAACCCTGCGACTATAGCCAGGGGGCTAACCCTAGCCCTGGCCCTAACCCCAACCCTGCGACTATAGCCAGGGGGCTAACCCTAGCCCTGGCCCTAACCCCAACCCTGCGACTACAGCCAGGGGGCTAACCCTAGCCCTGGCCCTAACCCCAACCCTGCGACTATAGCCAGGGGGCTAACCCTAGCCCTGGCCCTAACCCCAACCCCAACCCCAACCCTGCGACTATAGCCAGGGGGCTAACCCTAGCCCTGACCCCAACCCTGCGACTATAGCCAGGGGGCTAACCCTAGCCCTGGCCCTAACCCTAACCCTGCGACTACAGCCAGGGGGCTAACCATGCACTGGCTAAACCCAGGAAAACCCTCTCTGCTAGCGCTAACACAGACAGGACATTCTCAGCTAGCCTATACGCTGTTAGCTTGCATGACAGATCACATAGCAGCTTAACTATGCTGCAGCTAAGGAATACATCTGCTGTAGGTCCACTAGCTTTAGTCTACACAGTTTACAATTAGAATCCAGATTTAGAATCCAGCCTCGCCTCGGTTTAATGTAGTGTGAGTTCCTGATCTGTATTAGAACCATGACTTATGGCTACAGGTCAGGGGAGGCTGGTAGAGGTCAAAATCGGAGGACGGGGGCTCATTGTAATGCATGGAACGGAATGAGGAATGGTATCAAACATCAGTCCTCTGATTTCTACCTCCACCAGCCTCCCCTGCTCCAGGTCGCCCTACTGCAGGTGTGTCTGCTGTAGTCACAGTGCCGGAGGGTGCAGGGGTCATTTGGGGATGAGGTTTTAAGCCTTCAGAGTATAATCATTTTAGTGAGTATTTTTAGATTCTGATTCTATCTATCACATCATACGCTTCCTCTGTCGTCCTCCTCCTCCCTCCCTCCCTCTCTCTCTCTGGTCTGTCTGTTATCTCCTCGGTCTGGGAACCCACAGGGATGAATGCTTATCATTCCTCTCATGCATTATGGATGCTAGCTCATATTTCATGTGCCTATAGGCCTGGACATGTTAATAATGGAAGAACATTCGGAAAAGTTACCGAACTTTTCCTTTAGAAAAACCCCCCCCATCCACATCCAATCCAATCCGTTAGAAGTTTAAAACAGTTCATCTTTAATATTGATCCATTGCAGGATCTTCAAATAATATCTGGAAAATAAAAAACTGTAAAAAGAGTCCATGTATGTACAGAACACAGAGAACTGATGATGACAGAACTGTCATATCAACGGAACACAGAAATCAGGTGATACAACAATGATAAACAATTCCATCTCGGAACATCAATAAGTGCTCTCATTTCCGTCCCCCATCCCCCTTACGGTGAGGGGTAGGACCCTCATGTCTGTCCCAGCTAATGTTATTGGAGTCATTAGTGAGGAACATAGGGGTTTAGATATCATATTGTCTTCTCACACACACACACACACACACACACACACACACACACACACACACACACACACACACACACACACACACACACACACACACACACACACACACACACACACACACACACACACACACACACACACACACACACACACACACACACACACACACACACACACTTCAATTATTCAAAAGGTGCCTGGCAGCCCTGGCCCACCCTGTAGAGTGGTAGGAAGCGGGCCGGGCTGTGCCTGACTGTGTGAATCTGGAACAGACTGTCGGACATATAGAATAGAACATGTGACCAACAAATCATCAACAGGATGAGAAAGAGGACGGAATGTCAACAATATAAAACCTCACACTGAACTCTGTTACCATGCAACCTTACAACAGAAGATAAGAAGCATATCCAACATGCAATTAAAAAGGCCTATAATATTATATTCTGGTACTATAACCAAACAAATGTTTACAACATGCAAAGATTTGACATTAAGTACAAGGTGTTCCCTCGGTGTACAGCCAGTCCCAACACCATCCTACCCACCCATGGAGGCCGATGGGAGGTAGAAATCGGAGGACGGGGCTCATTGCAATGCATGGAACGGAATGACACGTTGTGTTTGATCCTATTCCTTATTCTGTTCAATGCATGACAATGAGCCCCGTCCTCCGATTTCCACCTCCGCCAGCCTCCCCTGCTACCTATGCACCTCTCTGATGAGCTTGCTTAGTCTATTCATTAGCACAGTAACTGGATACTGCGTTTGTCAAGCAAAGCTAACAAAGCTAACAAAGCTAACAAAGCTAACAAACCCCTTACAGACGAATAGAACAGGAATGCAGCTCGGCATGAGAACACCTGCCCTCCTATAGAACGCTGCTAATCGCTGCTTCTAAAGGAGGGTTGACACAGCCTGTCTGCCCTGCCTGGGGGTCTGGATACGCCCCTCAGCTGTGGACACACAGACCAGCAGAGAGAGACAAGCAGTACTCAGACAGTCTGAGCCAATGTTAGCCTTCTGTTCCTCTCTCTTTCTTTTTTTCTCTCTCTCTCTCTCTCTCCATTTAAAATGTTCCCCCCCTCTCTCTCTCTATTTAGAAAATTTCTTTCTCCCCCCCCTCCCCCTCCCCCTCCCTCTCTCTCCCCCCCCCCCCCCTCCCTCTCTCTCTCTCTCCCTCTCCCTCTCTGGGGTGCCATTTACACTGCTTATGAGACTGAGAGCAGTTGACTATAACACAGTTATACAATGTCTGTCCTGTAGTCATCTGTTCATTCTGCAGGACAATGGAGAGGATCAAAGAGAGTCTGGAGAGTCTGGTGATCAGAAGTGGTTCAGGAAATGTCACACAGAGATGGTGTGTCTCTGGACGAGGACAGATGTAGCTACAGCAGCTTAGAGGATGGGAATGAAGTCCCACAATCACACCATCAATCCCTTCTCTCTCTCTGCGCGTATGAGTGTGTGCGTGTCTGTGTGTACGCAAAAGAGAGAGATGGAGTGAGAGAGAGGGTGTGTGTGTGTGTGTGTGTGTATATGTGAGAGAGGGAGAGAGAGAGAGAGAGTGTGTGTGTGAACCTGTGCATGCTCTATGCCTTTATATAACCAAAAAACAGAAACAAAAATCATATTTTAAAAAACAAAACATATAAAAAAAAAAATGTAATACGAAAATCTATACAAAATGACACCATGTTATTGAATATCCGGGTGCTGGAGCAGAGACAGTCTTCCCTCTAACAGCCCCTCCGGAGAGGCTCGGCTGGAGCCTGAGTAACCGGATCCTCCAGCCAACCAGCCGGCCAGCCAGGGCCCAGTCAGAGATGGAGTCTAGCCCAGAATCAGGTTCGATGGCTGGGTTGAATTACAAAGCCCCCCCCCCAACACATCCCCCCTGGCAGCCTGGAGCCCTGGAGAGAGCCAGACTGGCAGACATGCAGGCTCTCTCAGTGCGTGTCTCGGCAGGTCTCTGTGCGTCAGGATCCGTGGCTGCCTTACCCAGCCGTGACTGACTGGCGACCACTGCGGTTTCCTTTCAATGGACCATGTCCTGTATTCACCCATTCACATAGGAGACACAGGGGGGAGGGCCCTCCACCGCCGAACGCAGAGGAGACACAGGGGGGAGGGCCCTCCACCGCCGAACGCAGAGGAGACACAGGGGGGAAGGCCCTCCACCGCCGAACGCAGAGGAGACACAGGGGGGAGGGCCCTCCACCGCCGAACACAGAGGAGTCCCAAAGCTGGAGGACAGTTGTTGTAGTCTTGTGGTCCTGGGTGAAACAGGGTGTGTCGAAAACATCTCCTTCTGTTTACGACTCCTAGAGGTCAAAGTTCAAAGGTCGAGGTGGGGAGTTATTCTCTTAAGGTGTGTGAGAGAGAGAGAAAGAGAGAGAGAGAGAGAGAGAGAGAGAGAGAGAGAGAGAGAGAGAGAGGGCATTCTGCCCCGTGGGTCTGATGCAGGACAGAGATTGCACTCCTTTATTTTCTTCTTTCATCCTTTAGGGTGTCTGTTAAGTGCACCTTACACACAGTAGAGGTCAGAGTGCAGTAAGTCAATGGGCCGCCCAACACAACAACACAGTTCTGCAGGAGGTTCAAAGTTCACCATACCAGGAAATGACTTAGGAAAGTTACATTCCCTTTAGGTGAGCTGCTGTTAAGACCTTCATTCCAGCCTTGGTGTCCCAGGGAAGAGATGAGAGCTGGGGAAGGGGAAGTGGTTTGGGTCTTTAGGCGTGGTCCAGTTTCCCCAGGTCCAGTTTCCCCAGGTCCATTCCCCAGGTCCATTCCCCAGGTCCATTCCCCAGGTCCGTTTCCCCAGGTCCGTTTCCCAGGTCCAGTTTCCCCAGGTCCATTCCCCAGGTCCATTCCCCAGGTCCATTCCCCAGGTCCAGTTTCCCCCGGTCCATTCCCCAGGTCCATTCCCCCGGTCCATTCCCCGGCCCGTCAGTCCCCTAGTTTATGTACATAGTTGACAGGGAATGTTCCGCTCCTCGACGCGTCTCCCTCGATGTGGCCGACCTGTAGGGGGCATCATGACAAGGTCACCAGAGAAACACGGACAGAAGATACACAATCCATCATCATCAACATTGGTAAGCTAGCTTCTGGACTCTATGTTGTGTAAATGACCATTAAGATTTGATTTGATTTGATTTAATTTAGTGAGGCAGGAGGTGAGGTAGGAGGTGAGGGAGGAGGTGAGGTAGGAGGTGAGGGAGGAGGTGAGGGGGGAGGTGAAGGAGGAGGCAAGGTAGGAGGCAAGGGAGGAGGTGAGGTAGGAGGTGAGGGAGGAGGTGAGGGAGGAGGCAAGGGAGGAGGTGAGGTAGGAGGCGAGGGAGGAGGTGAGGTAGGAGGCGAGGCAGGAGGTGAGGCAGGAGGCGAGGGAGGAGGTGAGGTAGCACTCACCCACCAGTGGGTGTCCTCAGAGGCTGTGACAACGATGACCTCGTCCTTGAAGAAGGCCAGCTGGTCTGAGCCCACCGCTCTGCAGTCCACCAGAGCCTGGACCCTCCTCTGCCTCGGCCTCTGCTGCGACACCTGAGACGCACACACACACACACACACACACACACACACACACACACACACACACGTTTAGCAAGGATCAATCATCATGAAGGAAATGCACAGGCTCTCTAAGCTGACTGGGGTAGATTTAATTACCGGAGGCATCTCTGCTCCTGCTGATCATGTCCATGTTAGTTACCACATCTCTACTCCTGCTGATCATGTCCATGTTAGTTACCACACCTCTACTCCTGCTGATCATGTCCATGTTAGTTACCACACCTCTACTGCTGATCATGTCCATGTTAGTTACCACACCTCTACTGCTGATCATGTCCATGTTAGTTACCACACCTCTACTCTGCCATGTTAGTTACCACACCTCTACTGCTGATCATGTCCATGTTAGTTACCACACCTCTACTCCTGCTGATCATGTCCATGTTAGTTACCACACCTCTACTCCTGCTGATCATGTCCATGTTAGTTACCACACCTCTACTCCTGCTGATCATGTCCATGTTAGTTACCACACCTCTACTGCTGATCATGTCCATGTTAGTTACCACACCTCTACTCCTGCTGATCATGTCCATGTTAGTTACCACACCTCTACTCCTGCTGATCATGTCCATGTTAGTTACCACACCTCTACTGCTGATCATGTCCATGTTAGTTACCACACCTCTACTGCTGATCATGTCCATGTTAGTTACCACACCTCTACTCCTGCTGATCATGTCCATGTCATCGTCACATTTTCAGACTGCATTCTAACGGTATGTACTTGGTATGTACTTGGTATGTACTTGGTATGTACTTGCTCTACATGATGATAGTATATGTCCCATTATATGAGCCCATCCTCCGATTTCTACCTCCACCAGCCTCCCCTGGTACAGACATACCCTACACTAAGCTCTATAGGTTCCAGTACATGCAGCTGATGTTATTAATAACAGTACACACAGCTGATGTTATTAATAACAGTACATACAGCTGATGTTATTAATAACAGTACATACAGCTGATGTTATTAATAACAGTACACACAGCTGATGTTATTAATAACAGTACACACAGCTGATATTAATAACTACACACAGCTGATGTTATTAATAACTACATACAGCTGATGTTATTACTAAGACAATGTGAGGTAGGGGTACTGTACCATGGCGTTTCTTCGTGGGCGGGGGGCAGGAACCGTGATGGGGGGGGAGGAGGTGGGAGCCGGGGTGGGGGACGGGGTGGGGGTGGGGGACGGTGCCAGGGCGGGTCCGTTACCCAGAAGGCTACAGTACAGCTCCTCCTGGCTGCCGGCACCGCTGGGGGAGGTCTTCCCCTCGCCGCTGGGGGAGGTCTTCCCTGGGGCGTGGCTGCTGGTCCGCCTGTAGGACGTGGTCTTTTCTGAGCTGAGGAGGAGGAGAGGAGGACAGGATGATTAACACACACACACACACACACACACACACACACACACACACACACACACACACACACACACACACACACACACACACACACACACACACACACACACACACACACACACACACACACACACACACACGGTAGGTAGCCAACAACTTTCCACTGGAATGAGTGTTAAAACATATCCAGTATCAATCATATCTCCTCAAAATCTCCTGAT
The DNA here is from genome assembly GCF_951799395.1 of Argentina silus. NCBI lineage: Eukaryota > Metazoa > Chordata > Actinopteri > Argentiniformes > Argentinidae > Argentina > Argentina silus. The sequence goes on from NC_139667.1 coordinate 492,583, forward strand.
CATGAGTATGAGTGGCAGTAACATTAACTAACAGTAACATGAGTATGAGTGTTAGTATTGATGTTAGTTATGTCAGTAACATTAACTAACAGTAATATTATATTAATATAACTAACAGTAACATGAACTAACAGCAACATTAACTAACAGTAACATTAACTAACAGTAACATTAACTAACAGTAATATTATATTAATATAACTAACAGTAACATTAACTAACAGTAACATTAACTAACAGTAACAGTAACTAACAGTAACATTAACTAACAGTAACATTAACTAACAGTAATATTATATTAATATAACTAACAGTAACATGAACTAACAGTAACATGAACTAACAGTAACATTAACTAACAGTAACATTAACTAACAGTAATATTATATTAATATAACTAACAGTAACATTAACTAACAGTAACATTAACTAACAGTAACAGTAACTAACAGTAACATTAACTAACAGTAACATTAACTAACAGTAATATTATATTAATATAACTAACAGTAACATGAACTAACAGTAACATGAACTAACAGTAACATTAACTAACAGTAATATTATATTAATATAACTAACAGTAATATTATATTAATATAACTAACAGTAACATTAACTAACAGTAACTAACAGTAATATTATATTAATATAACTAACAGTAACAGTAACTAACAGTAATATTATAGTTATATAACTAACAGTAACATTAACTAACAGTAACTAACAGTAATATTATATTAATATAACTAACAGTAACAGTAACTAACAGTAATATTATAGTTATATAACTAAAAGTAACATTAACTAACAGTAACTAACAGTAATATTATATTAATATAACTAACAGTAACAGTAACTAACAGTAATATTATAGTTATATAACTAACAGTAACTGGACAATGGAGCTCTGGGTTCCTCCTTTTCTTATGATTATGACGTTGCTGCAGATTGATATTGATATTGTTGAGGGGTTGTGAGGGGTTGTGTTGTTGAGGGGTTGCGTTGTTGATGGTTGTGTTGTTGAGGGGTTGTGTTGTTGAGGGGTTGCGTTGTTGATGGTTGTGTTGTTGAGGGGTTGTGTTGTTGAGGGGTTGCGTTGTTGATGGTTGTGTTGTTGAGGGGTTGTGTTGTTGAGGGGTTGTGTTGTTGAGGGGTTGTGTTGTTGAGGGGTTGTGTTGTTGATGGTTGTGTTGTTGAGGGGTTGCGTTGTTGAGGGGTTGTGTTGTTGAGGGGTTGCGTTGTTGAGGGGTTGTGTTGTTGATGGTTGTGTTGTTGAGGGGTTGTGTTGTTGAGGGGTTGTGTTGTTGAGGGGTTGTGTTGTTGATGGTTGTGTTGTTGAGGGGTTGTGTTGTTGATGGTTGTGTTGTTGATGGTTGTGTTGTTGAGGGGTTGTGTTGTTGAGGGGTTGTGTTGTTGAGGGGTTGCGTTGTTGATGGTTGTGTTGTTGAGGGGTTGCGTTGTTGATGGTTGTGTTGTTGAGGGGTTGCGTTGTTGAGGGGTTGTGTTGTTGAGGGGTTGTGTTGTTGAGGGGTTGCGTTGTTGAGGGGTTGCGTTGTTGAGGGGTTGCGTTGTTGAGGGGTTGCGTTGTTGAGGGGTTGTGTTGTTGATGGTTGTGTTGTTGAGGGGTTGTGTTGTTGAGGGGTTGTGTTGTTGAGGGGTTGCGTTGTTGAGGGGTTGTGTTGTTGAGGGGTTGCGTTGTTGAGGGGTTGCATTGTTGAGGGGTTGCTTACCCTAAAGCATTTCATGACATTGTATCCTGTTTTGGGTATAAATTACCATTAAAATGAGATTTGATTTAATTTGAAGGCGCTGGGTTTGAGTGATGTTGTTTTTGTCCACCAGAGGGCGCTGTGAGACAGGGTTCTGATGGTGACCGCACCTGATCCGCTGCCAGACATCACACAGCAGAACAAGTGCCAGTAACCCAACCCTTAAACTCCAGATAAACACCATGTGACAGAGAGTGAGATCGAGAGGGAAAACACCGTGTTAATACCAAGAGACGGATGTCCTGACAACACACACAACACATCTCAGCCGTGCGGAATGGCCTCGTTAAACACAAATCAATATGTGTTCCTGTTCAAATGGACCAGGGCAAACACAGAACAATAGGAGGAAGTGACATCCATCATTAGCAGTGGAGTTGGCCTCATATTCCTGATATTTGGAACATATCGTCATATTTAGAGCAATAAAACCAACTTCAAGTGCAGTTTCCCACTTTCTGCATGACAAAGAACATCTAGTGTTGAAAACATGTCTGTGTTCCCCCAGACTAACAGACAGACTGACAGACAGACAGACTGAGACTGACAGACTAACAGAGACAGACAGACAGACTAAGACTAACAGACCAGCAGGCAGACAGACAGACAGACTAACAGACAGACAAAGACAGACTAACAGACAGACTGACTAACAGACAGACTGACAGACACTCTGCAGGTCAGTAATTTTGTCTCCACCGTACTTCAGCAATTAACCATATTATCGTATAACATGTTATAAATAATATTGTGAAGTAATATCGTGAAGTAATATTGTGACTAAGATAATGTGGATATGGCCCAACCCTAACTAGCAGTCCAACAGTGTGTGTAACAGTAACTAGTTCAGGTTTAGACCAGTCCAGGTTTTAGACTAGTTCAGGTTTAGACCAGTCCAGGTTTTAGGCTAGTTCAGGTTTTAGACTAGTCCAACAGTGTGTGTAACAGTGTTCCTACCTGACAGGTCCGATGTGGTTCTGGGCGGAGCTGCCGGTGGGGCTGATGATGGGCTTGGGGCTGTCGGACCCTCTGTCAGAACCAGATCCTCCAGACCCCCCAGACCACCCGGACCCAGACTGGCCCTCCCAGGACATGGTCTGTCTCTGCCCCCTGACCAGCCCTCCCTGGGCGAGGGGGGAGCGGGGTGGACGCCCCCCCTGGTTCTCCACCAGCTGGGAGGGGGGGCTGTGCCTGGGGGACTTGGAGTGGGGGGCCGGGTTGGAGCAGCGTCTCTGGGGGGGTTGACCCTCTGACGTGCACACGGAGATCTGGGGGTCCGAGAGACCTGGAGGAGGAGGGGGAGGAGGAGGAGGATGAGGGGATGGGGATGGGAGGAGGAGGGGGGATGGGAGGGAGGGAGGGATGGGTGGGAGGGGAAGGAGGAGGGGGAGAATGGGAGGGGATGGAGGAGGAGGGGGGGGGGGGAAGTAAGAGTAGGCCGTGAGATAAGCAGAAGGATGGACCTAACAAGGTAGAGAAGCAGGAGGATGACCTAACAAGGTAAAGAGAAGCAGGAGGATGGACCTAACAAGGTAAACAGTGATTTGACCGACAGCTTGGAGGTTTTACTGACCACATGACCTGAACAGGAACAGCTCTGGGCCCTTGCTATAGGATTTAACTAGGGCTTAGAGTTTTTCCTAGTCAACTCACATTGTCAGGAAAAACTCCCATCCATATAGAGTCAAATATCTTTGACTAAGTGGTTTAACTGGATAAACATTTGACCCGGTTTCATCCTCTGGCCCTGCTCACCTCTCTGGATGGCCTTGGCCGGCAGCGGTGGCGGCCTGGAGCTGCCAGAGGGGGCGCTGTTGGCCGGAGGGTTGCGGTACAGGAAGTCCACGTTCTCGTAGGTCTTGTTAGCGACGTTAGCGGTAGCGAGGCTCCAGCGGGAGGGGGAGGTGCCTCCGTCAGAGAGGAGGGGGGAACGCCGGGTCCGGGGGAGGGGACTCTGGGGGGCGGGGGGAGGGAGGGGGGAGGAGGGAGGGAGGGAGGGATGTTTATGGAAGGCCAGGTATGACGGTGGTAACAGCATTCATGTGTGAGAGCTGAATTCAGTTCTGTTTTCAATCTCATAGTTTTCTCTTCTTCAGGGCCTGTCTGGGGTGGTCAGACAGGGGCACACAGGGACAGCCGCTGGACTAAACACTAGTTTAACAGTGTGGTTGTACTGTGGTTAGTATGGTTGAGTTGTGGTTAGTGTGGTTGAGTTGTGGTTGGTTTACCCTCTCGTCCAGGTCGTCTTCACTGTCGTACAGGTCCTGAGGCGTCTCCCAGATGTACTCCACGTGGATCTGAGAGTTAAACTTCCCACTCTGGGCCAGCTCCAACTACACACACACACACACACACACACACACACAGGAATAAAACCACATACCACGGTCAATCGTGCATCGAAAATTCCGTATTCAGCGCTGACAGAAATATCATAACAAGACAAGACTATGCTGGCTTCCAGCTTCCAGCTCCAAGCTGTTTAATGTATACCATCAACTACTGCACTTCTACATGATCAACTAACTATCAAAACACCACTGTTAGCATTACTGACTGCATTACTGTTAGCATTACTGACTGCATTACTGTTAGCATTACTGACTGCATTACTGACTGCATTACTGTTAGCATTACTGACTGCATTACTGACTGCATTACTGTTAGCATTACTGACTGCATTACTGTTAGCATTACTGACGGTAGCCAAGCTTATCAGTTCCTCTCCAGGGACCAGGAAACAAGGTCAGGACTGCCACCAGGACAGGAAACAGAGCAGGTCAGCTTGTAGCAGAGAAGACAGCCAGGAAGGACAACGCAACACACAGAAGGCTGGTTCTAAGGTTGGTTCTAAGGCTGGTTCTA
>NC_139667.1:502219-514719 GCF_951799395.1 Argentina silus
CCAACCAACTCTTACCTCACGACAGACCTTCTCTCTGTGTGAATGCTACTTCATTGTATCTGCCTGCCTGTCTGTGTCTGTCCGTCTGCCTGCCTGTCTGTGTCTGTCTGTCTGCCTGTCTGTGTCTGTCTGCCTGCCTGTCTGTGTCTGTCTGTCTGCCTGCCTGCCTGCCTGTCTGTCTGTCTGTCTGCATCTGTTCTGCCTGACTGTCTGTCTGTCTGTCTGTCTGTCTGTCATTCAATCTAGCTGTATTCCACCTCTGTCCCTCTCATTCTGAATGCAATGTCTCTCCCTGTCTATGCCCCTGTTACTGAGCAAGTCCCGACATGCACCGCAGTGTGTGTGTCTGTGTGTGTGTGTGTGTGTGTGTGTGTGTGTGTGTGTGTTTACATCATGCATTCCTGTTCGTCCTCAGCCTGGAAGTGGTAGGTCCGATTGTCTGCAGGGGAGAGAGAGAGACGGACATGAGGAGAATAGTAGCAGTGTGTGTGTGTGTGTGTGTATTTGTGTGCGTGCGTATATGTGTATTTGTGTGTGGCGTGTGTGTGTGTGTGAAGTAGGCCACATTCCAGGAGATACATGGGAAAAACCTGATCCACAAGCACAGAGCATAACGGCTGAAACCTGCCTCTACGCACCTGCTTTCCATTACACACACACACACACACACACACGTGCACACACACGCACACACCCCAAATGTGCAACAACACATATAAATTACAATAGTCTGTGAGCTTCGTTCCAACAATTGAACACAAAACAGGAAATAACTCAAAACCTCCAGAATCTGGCAACCCTTCAACCACCCAGCTGTAGAGCTGTGGTCTGCAGAGCAGGTGAGGGGTCAGGGGTCAACCTACGTGTCACCAGGTCAAAGGTCTTCCTCTCCTCAGGGTTAGGGCGCACCTGACAGGTCAGCAGGTTCAGCTTGGCCGGAGGTCGGTTGATCTGAGGACACACAACGCCACCGTCACGCCTCCACCAATCACAGCCTCTCTCACAGTGACAACAACACAGCTCAACCAATGACAGCCTCCCGTACAGAGAGAGCGGCTGTGTCTCTTCCTTCCAGAGCAACGTTGATGTGTGAAAGTACGGTAGAGAATGCAACAAAATACACAATTTAAAATGATACATTTAGTATTTACAGACAGTATTTCTATCAGTCTTTTCTCATTGGTTAGGAACACGACTCCTCCCCTCCGGTTTAAACCTCACCGTGCTGTGAGAGGTAATGTGAGTGTTCCAGGGTTTAAACCTCACCGTGCTATGAGAGGTAATGTGAGTGTTCCAGGGTTTAAACCTCACCGTGCTGTGAGAGGTAATGTGAGTGTTCCAGGGTTTAAACCTCACCGTGCTGTGAGAGGTAATGTGAGTGTTCCAGGGTTTAAACCTCACCGTGCTGTGAGAGATGGTCAGACAGCCGTACTTGACTCCACACTTCCTCTTCTGCCAAACCTTCCTGATCCTGCAGGAGACCCAGGGAGAACACAGTCTGAGTACACGTGTGTCTGTGTGTGTGTGTGTGTGTGTGTGTGTGTGTGTGTCTTAAGTGTGTGTGTTAGGTGTGTGTGTGTGTGTCCATCATCCTTCCTACTGAACCACTTCCCTTCAAGTATCACACTGTAATCTAACTCTCTGAGAACATTGAGAGAGAAAGAGGGAGGGAGAGAGAGAGAGAGAAAGAGAGAGAGAGAAAAAGAGGGAGAGAGAGACGTAGCAGTGCTGGTTCTACTCAGCCAGCCCCCCAGCCCCCCAGCCGGGCCTCCGCCTGGATCCCAACCCACAGTAATGAAGACCAGCTGGGGCTGACAGAGCCTGGACTCCCCCTCTCCTCTCCATGGCTCTCCATGCCAAGCCTTAGAGCCTTAACCCCCCCTCCCACCCCCAATCCCCCCCCCCCCCCCTCATTGCCCGGGATTTCCCCCTTTCCTCTCCATGTCTCTCCATGTCACGCTCCACCCTCCCCCAGAGCCTCACCCCCCCATCCCCGTCCCCCCTCACATCCAGGCCTCTCTGGGGGGATACAGAGCCTGCCAGGCCTGGGCTGGTCCTGGTTCACCCCACTCCTGTATCAATATCAGGGCCCCTGGTTCTGCTATGGGACAGACCCTGACCAATGCACAACAGCCTTGATACACACCCTGAACCAACACTTCCTCCCATAGGACTACAACTCTCTACAATTCTAGAACTCACCAAGGTTCCAATTAGACCCCTGTATCCTCACATAGAACCCTTCTAGAACCCTGTATCCTCACATAGAACCCTTCTAGAACCCTGCATCATCACATAGAACCCTTCTAGAACCCTGTATCCTCACATAGAACCCTTCTAGAACCCTGCATCATCACATAGAACCCTTCTAGAAGCCTTTACTGAGGGTGTGGGTTGGAGTTGTTGTTGTTGTTGTTGTTGTTGTGTACCACATCCTCACCCATCGCTCTTCTTGAGGAGGAAGCCAGACTTCTCCGTGCCGTACTTCTTGTTGCCCTGCGGCTGGTGGATGCTGTAGCCGTTCCCGGAGTTCTTCCTGTTCATGTACTCCTGGAGACAACACACCAACACACCAACACATCAACACACCAACACACCAACACATCAACACACCAACACACCAACACACCAACACACCAACACATCAACACATCAACACATCAACACACCAACACACCAACACACCAACACATCAACACACCAACACATCAACACATCAACACTCCAACACACCAACCGTACCCAGATCAGCTCTCCAGTCCCAGTATCATATCAGTACAAATGGCAGTTTGAATATCATACAAGTACAAATGACCTAAGATGAAATAGTTATGTTGGAGTAGTGCCAGATTGGGGACGACCTCAGAAGGAGGAGGGTGAATACAGCTTGGGTCTGATACACACCGTGGGGAAGGCACAGTGCATGCTGGGTACTGTAGTCCTACCTCCTTCACCTCCACCTGTAACGTCAGTCTGAGGGAGTCTCTGAGCTGAGAGAGCTGACGCACTTCCTCATCCTGGTCCTGACGCACCTACACACACAGGGGACAGGGGTGACAGAGGGTCAGAGGTCAGGGAGGACAGTGGGGTCAGGGGACAGGGGAGTCAGGGGTCAAGATTATTCCCCTCAAACCTCCCTGAGACTGACCCACGTGATGAACACTCCAAAATAATAATAAATAAATCAATAATAACATTCTAATTGTTGTAGTGAACTATGCTGGGAGTGTCTGGAGCGGAGGGAGTCTGGGAGTGTCTGGAGCGGAGGGAGTCTGGTGGGCGTGTCTGGAGCGGAGGGAGTCTGGTGGGCGTGTGTTTCAACAGCGCTGACAGAGGAGAGGATCACCATGGACGCCCCAACCCTGGGCGTGACGCTAACGACACGCACGCACACACACACACACGCACACACACAGACACACACGCACACACAGACACAGACGCACACACACAGACACACAGACACACATGCACACACGCACACACGCACACACGCGCGCACACGCACGCGCACGCGCACGCGCACGCGCACACGCACACGCACACACACACACACACACACACACACACTCACGCACACACTCACGCACACACTCACGCACACACTCACGCAGCGTCTGTGGGTCACACATCTGGCTGAGGAAGCGGAAGATTCTAGAAGCATTAGAATGGAACAGTCCCATATGAAGCAACAACAAATCCATCAAACGCAAGCTCACACCAGCGAACCGTGACGAAAGTCCAAACCAGTTCCTTCTTTCTGAGTAACAACCCTCCCTTCTTCTACTAAAGGATAGATGAGTCTGGGCTTGTCCCGCCCGCCGGGCAGGACCGGTAGAACAGCCTGCGTTGGCGTAGTCCTCTGGACTCCGTTAGCGATACTGGGACCAGAACCGGAGACGCAGCTGGGTTTGAACGAGGTCCGGTAATCACATGATCCACCAGGCTGGTACTGGACACCATCACCTGAACCATGTTCACTGACACACACACCCCCTTTCACTGACACACACCCCTCCATGTTCACTGACACACACCCCTCCATGTTCACTGACACACACCCCTCCATGTTCACTGACACACACCCCTCCATGTTCACTGACACACACCCCTCCATGTTCACTGACACACACACCCCCTTTCACTGACACACACCCCTCCATGTTCACTGACACACACACCCCCTTTCACTGACACACACCCCTCCATGTTCACTGACACACACACACCCCAATGTTCATCTCCAATGACATCCCTTCTTCATTACTACACTGTCAGCCCAGGGGAGGCTGGTGGAGGTAGAAATCGGAGGCCAGGCTCATTGTAATGGATGGAACAGAATGAGGAATGGTATCAAACATGCCTTCCACTCCGTTCCATGCATTACAATGAACCTGTCCTCTAATTTCTACCTCCACCAGCCTCCCCTGGTTAGCCCTTTGTGGCTCTGATCAACAGTAGTGTCCTAAAGTAGTGTCCTAACCTAGTATCCTAAAGTAGTGTCCTAAAGTAGTGTCCTAACCTAGTATCCTAAAGTAGTGTGCTAAAGTAGTGTCCTAACCTAGTGTCCTAAAGTAGTGTGCTAAAGTAGTGTGCTAAAGTAGTGTCCTAAAGTAGTGTCCTAACCTAGTGTCCTAACCTAGTGTCCTAACCTAGTGTCCTAAAGTAGTGTGCTAAAGTAGTGTCCTAACCTAGTGTCCTAACCTAGTGTCCTAAAGTAGTGTCCTAAAGTAGTGTCCTAACCTAGTGTCCTAACCTAGTGTCCTAAAGTAGTGTCCTAAAGTAGTGTCCTAACCTAGTGTCCTAAAGTAGTGTCCTAATAAGAGGTGCATAATAAGACTAGGACTACACCTCGTTGTCAGGTAACCTTGGCAACACTTGCCTGGTATGGTAATGGATCTGTGTGTGTGTGTGTGTGTGTGTGTGTGGATTAGTCTGGGGTAGAAACCTGTCTAGTAGGCAGTTATGAGAAGGGGTGTGTCACCTACTGTACTATCATTCCATTGTTTAACCTTCAGAAGTGGAGACAGAGCATTTCCAGCACCTGACTGTGATGGCAGACTGTGGGCTGGGAGTACTGGGAGAGACTGGGAGGACTGGGAGAGACTGGGAGGACTGGGAGAGACTGGGAGAGACTGGGAGGGACTGGGAGAGACTGGGAGAGACTGGGAGGGACTGGGAGAGACTGGGAGAGACTGAGAGGACTGGGAGGGACTGGGAGAGACTGGGAGAGACTGGGATTACTGGGAGAGACTGAGAGAGACTGGGAGGGCTGGGAGTACTGGGAGGGGAGCCAGACAGGGTCAGGGTGAGACAGGAGAGCTGTCTGCTTGGCTGGCTGTGTCTTATCTGATGTTATGGCTGTTCAGCTGCACAGGGATCTCTCAGGACATGACTAACGTCCAGGGAATTGGAAAACAGCAGAAGGATGATACCCCCTGGTGTGTGTGTGTGTGTGTGTGTGTGTGTTCTCCATGCCGTACGCCGTTGGCTGAGTTCTTCCTGTGTGTGTGTGTGTGTGTGTGTGTGTGTGTGACAGACAGACAGGAGGTATTACAGACAGATAATACAGTCATCGGGCAGGTAAAATAAGCCATGTGATGGTTGTTGTTACCGTGTGAACCGAAGCTGCCAGCTTCTCCACAAAGGGGCTGAGGCTCTCTGCTGCCTTCAGACCGTCCTGGAAGAAACTGAACACACAACACAACGTTTAGTCACAGCGTGTTCAGGCCATAACACACCGCTACACGACCACACACACACACACACACACACACACACACACACACACACACACACAGATTATACGAGCGTCTGGTACACCACCTAAAACACATACAACGTGTACATCAATGGTTAACTACTGTAGTAATAGCTAATAAAAGTGTGTGTGTGTGTGTGTGTGTGTGTGTGTGTGTGAGTCAGAGAGGAAACACAAGGTTCTCTACAAGACCGGAGGGGGGGGGGGGGAGTAGCAAGGGGGGAGGAGGGGTCAGGAGGTGTGAGGGTGGGGGTGAGGAGGGGTCAGGAGGGGGGAGAGGAGAGGTGGGGGGAGAGGAGACGTGAAGAGGGGTGAGGAGGACTCCCCTGAGCTGGGCCTGGTAGTACTTGATGAGGCCCTGCAGGGGTGAGGAGGTGAGGAGAGGTGAGGAGGGGGGTGAGGAGGGGTCAGGAGGGGGGTGAGGAGAGGCGAGGAGAGGTGGGAGGGGAGAGGTGAGGAGAGGTCAGGAGGGGGGTGAGGAGAGGTGAGGAGGGGAGAGGAGAGGTGAGGAGGGGAGAGGAGAGGTGGGAGAGGAGAGGAGGGGTGAGGAGAGGTGAGAGGAGAGGTGAGGAGGGGAGAGGAGAGGTGAGGAGAGGAGAGGTGAGGTGAGGTGAGGTGAGAGGAGAGGTGAGGAGGGGGGTGAGGAGAGGTGAGGTGAGGAGGGGAGAGGAGAGGTGAGGAGGGGAGAGGAGAGGTGAGGAGGGGGGTGAGGAGAGGTGAGGTGAGGAGGGGGAGGACTCACCTGAGCTGGGCCTGGTAGTATTTGATGAGGCCCTGCAGCAGGTCTGGACCTTGGCGGACCTTCAGATCCTGGATCTTCAACAAATACTGGACAACACACAGGAGGTTGCCATGGTTACACACAGGCCAAACTTCAGTCACACACGTTAATCTAAATAAATACTGTTTTAGAAGCTAACCTGTGTTTCTTTTTACAGATTCTACCAGTCATGTGCGATAATAATATGAAAAATTGCTATATTGTATAAACGGAAAAGTTTTAAACGGTTTAAAGGCAGAATAACACAGAGACAGACTGAAGGGTGTTTGAAGTCTGAATGTTGTTTTAAAAGGTAGGAAAAAACTTACTGGAGCCAGCTGTGACCTCTCCCTCTCTCTCTCTCTCTCTCTCTCTCTCTCTCTCTCTCTCTCTCTCTCTCTCTCTCTCTCTCTCTCTCTCTCTCTCTCTCTCTCTCTCTCTCTCTCTCTCTCTCTCTCTCTCTCTCTCTCTCTCTCTCTCTCTCTCTCTCTCTCAAAGACTAGCTTAAACCCATCTGTCTACAGCTGGTAGGGAGGGAGGGGGGAGAGAGGGAGAGAGAGTAGGGGAGGCTCCCAGCAGAAGGAAACCACCCCCACCACCCCCCCCTCCCCTCCCCTCCTCTCCTCCTTTCCTCTCCTCTCCTCTCTCTCCCCAGCATTTCTACACTCATAAAAAGTGGAAATGTGGACTGGAGCTTTAACTGTGATGTCACAGTCGGGTCATGGGGTTCGAATGGACTCCTACACCTTGACCCTCTGTGACCCCCCCCCCCCCACCACACACACACACACACACACACACACACACACACACTCACACACTCCCCCCCACCTCACACATCTGCAGCTGGAAGGTCTTCCTCTCCCTCTCCATGTCCTCTGTCACGTCGTGTCCCTCCATCCTGATCAACCCCAGCTGTCTGTTCTTCTCTCTCCTCTCCTTCTCCAACTTCACTCTGAGAGAGAGAGAGGGAGGGGGGAGGGAGAGAGAGAGAGGGGGGAGGGAGAGAGAGAGAGTGAGAGAGAGGGTATTCACTGTTATTATCTTCATCCCCCTCTGACATCTCTCTCTCTCTCTCTCTCGGAGAGGAAATCAGATTAAAGGTGATGGATAAAAGATAATGGAAAACAAAAGTGAATCCCCTTCTCACATTCCTGGGACCGTTTCTGGGCTACCGTCCGGAATCAAATCGAGACCGGAAAAACCGCAGCCTCACCTCTACTTCCTAGAAGGGTTGTAGAGCATTCCTAATAATAGGTGAGTTTTGAGCAAGGTCTTAAAAGAGTCGACACTGTCAGCAGCTCTGACATGGTGGGGGAGAGACTTCCACAGGCAAGGGGCAGCAGATGAGACAGCTCTGACATGGTGGGGGAGAGACTTCCACAGGCAAGGGGCAGCAGATGAGACAGCTCTGTCACTCAGTGCAGCGTCTGGTTCTGGGGACAGTGAGGAGTCTGGTTCTGGCTCAGACAGATAGGGGGGTTACAGAGTCTTCATAGGGGGGTTATAGAGTCTTCATAGGGGGGTTATTGAGTCTTCAATGGGGGGTTAACCAAAGGCTATGGGGAATACCCTTAATCTCTGCTGACTCAGCTCTGCTTCATAACCAAGTCATTGTCGGCTCACAGAACAACAGGATTCACCTCAGGCCCAGTGACGGACCAGGGAGAACAACAGGATTCACCTCAGGCCCAGTGACGGACCAGGGAGGACAACAGGATTCACCTCAGGCCCAGTGACGGACCAGGGAGGACAACAGGATTCACCTCAGGCCCAGTGACGGACCAGGGAGAACAACAGGATTCACCTCAGGCCCAGTGACGGACCAGGGAGAACAACAGGATTCACCTCAGGCCCAGTGACGGACCAAGGAGGACAACAGGCGCGTCCACCACCCTCTGCATTCATCTGATAAGACTTCTAAACTCACATCTTCATGTCATAATCCTTCCAGCTTCTCTCCATCTGTTTCTTCAGCTCCTGAGAATGAGGGGAGGGAGAGAGGGAGGGAGAGAGGGAGGGAGGGAGGGAGAGAGAGCAGGTCAGCAGGGCTTCGCTCTGACACAATAAAATACACGCTGTCTTTGTAGTTTGAACTGTGGAGACTCACCTCAGATGACACAGTGAGCATCTCCAATAAACGTGCTGGTGAATGACCTCAGCTACTGGTCCTAAAGTCAGTCTAAGATTCTAAACCTCTCTTTAAGACCTCTTACTTAAGACTCTTATGACTGTCTTAAATTCCGTTTATAACCAACATGTGCATGCACGCACGCACACTCGCACACAGACACACACAGACACACACACAGAGCTGGTGTTTAGCAGGATAATGAGTGTTTTGTTCATCAGGTGTGTCCATGGGACAGGACGGTTACCGTAGACTACAGAAGCAATGTGTGGTCTAACTCAGTCATCTCTCACAACCTTGCTCACTAGTGTGTGTGTGTGTGTGTGTGTGTGTGTGTGTGTGTGTGGTGTATGTGTGTGTGTGTGTGTGTGTGTGGTGTATGTGTGTGTGTGTGGTGTGTGTGTGTGTGTGTGTTCTACTCACCAGTCTGCTGTCTCTGACCTCACTCTTCAGGATGTTCTCCAGAGGGAAGGAGATTATGTTGTTGAGGTTCTGCACCTGAGACGGATGGACAGACAGAGTCTAGGTTAACAGAGTCTAGGTTAACAGAGTCTAGATTACCAGAGTCCAGATTACCAGAGTCCAGATTAACAGAGTCCAGATTAACAGAGTCCAGGGAGCTCTGAGCTCCCTGTCGTTGTGGTCTACCCGAGCCTCTTCTCTGAGGATGGAGGCCGTTCACTCCTGGTGTGATTCAGTCTCAAGTTATCCACCCAATCTAATCCACATGTTTTGGATTCAAAATGTGAATGTTACCAAATCAAACTCCATGTCATTGGAATGAGTCAGGGTGTGTGTGGTGACCGGTGCTGTTGCTGTACACTGTGTTTCCTGTTATGAAATGAGTCGTAAGGTGATATCCTCTCCCAGATCAGCTCTTATAGGGTTCATATAAACACTACCACCCAGGAACAAGGACACACACACACACACACACACACACACACACACACACACACACACACACACACACACAGCCAAAGTGTCCTCTAATCTCTCTGTTATCTGTGCTACTCTCTCTCTCTGTAGATCCAGTAGTTTAGCAACATGTTTCCTCATGTAAGACCTCTCTCTATGTCTCTATATCTCTATGTCTCTATATCTCTATGTCTCTATATCTCTATGTCTCTATGTCTCTATATCTCTATGTCTCTATATCTCTATGTCTCTATGTCTCTATATCTCTATGTCTCTATGTCTCTATGTCTCTATATCTCTATATCTCTATGTCTCTATATCTCTATGTCTCTATATCTCTATGTCTCTATGTCTCTATATCTCTATGTCTCTATGTCTCTATGTCTCTATATCTCTATGTCTCTATGTCTCTATATCTCTATGTCTCTATGTCTCTATATCTCTATGTCTCTATATCTCTATGTCTCTATATCTCTATATCTCTATGTCTCTATGTCTCTATGTCTCTATATCTCTATGTCTCTATATCTATATCTCTATATCTCTATGTCTCTATATCTCTATGTCTCTTTGTCTCTATATCTCTATGTCTCTATGTCTCTATGTCTCTATGTCTCTATGTCTCTATATCTCTATGTCTCTATATCTCTATGTCTCTATGTCTCTTTGTCTCTATATCTCTATATCTCTATGTCTCTATATCTCTATGTCTCTATGTCTCTATATCTCTATGTCTCTATGTCTCCATGTCTCTATATCTCTATGTCTCTATGTCTCTATGTCTCTATATCTCTATGTCTCTATGTCTCCATGTCTCTATATCTCTATGTCTCTATATCTCTATATCTCTATGTCTCTATGTCTCTATATCTCTATGTCTGCACTGACTGCCTGAGGTAAATATCCCCCCCCCCCCCCCCCCTCCGAGGTCACGCTTCAGTCCACCTTGATATATTGATTCAAAAAGTTAAAACGTGTCCTGTTTGTTTTGATTGGCCTCCAAAAACTGAGGTCATGGAAAACCTCCTGTGCTTTATGTTAAACACACACACACACACACACACACACACACTTCCCGGACCCCTTAGAGGAGACCACTCATACAGTTTACAGTAAAAGCCCTTAAATCAGCCTTCTGCTAGCGTTCTGGAGGAGTTCCCTCTGTGCTCTCCCCCCCGAGAGAGGGGGGGGGGGGGGCAGATGGGGGAGGGGCAGTCCAGTCACACACTTGGATGTCTGGGATGAATTATCATCTCCACGGAGACAATCAATGGGGGGGTTCCCGACGGCCCCAGACTTCTGAGAGATGAGAGGTGCTCTGCTGCAGCAGTGGCTACACACACACACACACACATACACACACACACACTCTCACACACTCTCACACACTCTCACACACTCTCACACACTCTCACACACACACAGTTTTGAGACAGGTTTGGGGGTCTCCTGTCACCTCCTCCTCTCCCTAAGTGAGGGTTCAATTGCCCTTTGACCCTGAGCTGCATCACTGTCATTCTCATTACCTCATTCATAAATAACCCCTCTAACAACACACACACACACACACACACACACACACACACACACACACACACACACACACACACACACAGGAGGATTAATGTGCTCAGGTTAAATCACAGCTTTGTGTCAGTGATGCAGAGTGACTCAACACCAATCATGACGGCCGCTGCCTGTGCATACATCATACGTGTGTGTGTGTGTGTGTGTGTGTGTGTGTGTACATGTATGGTGGGGGAGATCAAGGCGAGGTTATATAATCATATAATCATCTCTCAACAGATTTCGGTATTTTAGAGGACGGTCCTATTCTGAGACCCCCTAATCCAAGGGGAGGCTGGTGGAGGTAGAAATTGGAGGCTCATTGTAATGCATGGAAGGGAATGAGGAACATTATCAAACACACGAGTGGATCCACCTTTCCGAAGCTCCTTCTGACACCCCACACACACACACACGCACACAGTTATACAAAACCAGACACACACACACACACACAGTTATACAAAACCAGACACACACACACACACAGACACACACACACACAGACTCACCAGGTTCTTGAAGAGAGCGGTGACCTCCCTGGTGAACACGGCCAGGTTGAGGAAGCCTGTAGAAACCTCGTTGTTGTCCTGAGTCAGGTGACTGTTCCCCAGGTGCTCCAACACCTCCATGTACAGGTCGTTATTCTCTGCATGGGCTAGAAACACACACACACACACACACACACACACACACACACACACACACACACACACAAGAATAAGACTGTTGTTTCTATGAGACCCTAAGGGTTGCTCTCCGGGGGTGGTGACCTCTGACCCCAGGCTGTGTTTATATTGGACAGGCTGTGGTCTTACACCGCTGGCTCAGTTCACACTGGGGGGGTGGGGGGGTGGCTGGGTGACCCTGGACCGGACTAGACAGGACCAGACTACACAAGACTAGAGTGGACTAGACTAGACTAGAGTGGACTAGACTAGACTAGAGTGGACTAGACTAGACTAGAGTGGACTAGACTAGAGTGGACTAGACTAGAGTGGACTACACAAGACTAGAGTGGACTAGACTAGACTAGAGTGGACTAGACTAGAGTGGACTACACAAGACTAGAGTGGACTAGACTAGACTGGCGTTACAGCAGCTCACATCACACAGCTCACATCACAAACAACAACTAAATAAATAAAGTGACAATTGAATAATAGAATAAAATAACAGACATCTGAGAGAGAGGGAGAGAAGAGAGGGAGAGAGAAGAGAGGGAGAGAGAGAGAAGAGAGAGAGAGAGAAAAGAGAGAGAGAAAAGAGAGGGAGAGAGAGAGAAGAGAGGGAGAGAAGAGAGGGAGAAGAGAGAGAGAGAGGGAGAGAGAGAGAAGAGAGGGAGAGAAGAGAGGGAGAGAGAA
>NC_139667.1:519719-522219 GCF_951799395.1 Argentina silus
ACATACACACACAGACAGACATACACACACAGAGACCTTGAGGCTGTGTTCCACCAGCTAAACATTCCTTTACACACACACACACACACACACGCGCACACGCACACGCACACATGCACACACACACACACACACACACACACACACACACACACACACACACACGCGTGGCTGGCCTGCCTCCTGTGTTAGTGTTAGAGTCCATGCCAGCCCACCTCCTCCAGCTACCAGGAAGTGAGTTAGAAAAGCCATTCCAAAGCCTGGTAGAATCCTTGTAGGAAGGCTTGCCAGACATGTGCTCTGTGTGTGTGTGTGTGTGTGTGTGTGTGTGTGTGCGTGCGTGCGGTGAGTGTGCGGTGCATGTGTGTGTGTGTGTGTGTGTGTGGTGCATATGTGTGTGTGTGTGTGTGTGTGTGTGCGTGCGTGTGCGTGTGTGTGTGTGTGCGTGCGTGCGGTGAGTGTGCGGTGCATGTGTGTGTGTGTGTGTGTGTGTGCGTGCGTGTGTGTGTGCGTGTGCGTGTGCGTGGTCGTTGGAGCAGGGACTCCAGCCTGGGTCCATGGAGACTCCGGGACCAGGACGCCAGCGTTGGGTTACCCTGAGTCAGTGTGTCGGGACGGTGGTTGTGGTCCGGTTGGATTTGGGTTTGGGACGCAGCACGACCCTGGCAGGCCTTGCCCTAGACGCCATGCCAAGGCCAAACATGACAAGGGCCCGGTCCCATCAGATTCCGCTGCCTGCGCCAACTCTTTCACAACGGAACATTTGTTCTGCAGAAAGCGGTGTGGGGAATCCTCCCTGCCTGGCGGGCGGCTGCAGGGGACCAGACATCTCTGATACGCGGAGGAGCAAAACCTAAACGCCAGTTCCCTTCTTCAAACGCTTGTTATGTTTTAGACGTGTTTTGGAATCACACTCGTGTTAAAGTGGCCCTCCCTGCGACTGCTAATACCAGATAGCCCTCTCATACCGCCAGGATGTCCTCTTGGTAGAACAGTTTACATTTGTGGCGTCCGTGCCAGAGGTCCCTGGTTCAAAACCCTGACAGTTAGCTACAGTGAGACCGCTCGCCCTGACAGAAACTCTTTGATGTCGTAACACACATGAACGGGCCCGGAGGAGAACAGCTCTGTCTGCGGTGAAGCTGAAACCTTTCTGGCGCTTCCCTGAAATGAGACGTTTCCTCTATCTCCCCTGGGAGCAGCAAAACAACTCAACTTCCTTCGAGAGAGAGAGAGAGAAAGACACACGGAAAGAGAGAGAGAGAGAGAGAGAGAGAGAGAGAATACAGTGATTCTGAACGTGCTTTGAAATGAACTTGCAGTGAGTGTGAGAAACCAGGTAACCCAGCCTCAGCCAAAGAGATCTAAAACTCTACATCCACTCTCCTGCTGCACACCCATCCACCCATCTATCCACCCATCCACCCATCGCTCTACTCTACCTCAACTCAGTGTTGAATGAGGGAGTTGCTGTTTTGTTGTGGAAAATAACAGAAGCCTGTAGAACTCCTGTGTTTCTGGTTTAGAGCGAGGCTGAGAGTCTGACACAGCACGGGTCACTCCATCTTCTACTGACCCCCTAAACACACGCCTGTGACCACCACTGCCCGGCCACTGAGTGTGTGAGGTCATCTCAAGACAATACTGCAGTACAATGTTGTATATTGTAGCCCGAACACACACACACACACTACAGTACAATGTTGTATATTGTAGCCCGAACACACACACACACACACACACACACACACACACACACACACACACACACACACACACACACACACACACAGACAGACAGACACAACAGTACAAGGTTGTATACTGTAGCCCACACACGTCCACGGACGGACAGACGGACACACACAAACACACACACAAAGCAGTCGCAACAAACTTAACTTGAACCTGGGTGCATTCTCTCCTCTTGGGTGGCAGCACTGGGAACTATTCACGTGAAACTGAACATTCAACAGGTGACACCATACTAGTAAAACACCAGGAGAGGATCTGCTGTCTGTCCTGAGAGTGAAACATAGACTGGTACTAGAAGTACAGCAGGTCGACCAGGACACCACTCCTCCTCACTGCGCGCAAACTTTATCAGACAATTTTGCGCAGTCGATAATAGTGTAATCTGCAAAAGAAAACGTGTTTTCTAGAAACACGTCTACCTGTTGATCTAAACGAGTAAACAACGTCGTGTTGACGTCGCACAGGTGTCGGGTCGACGACTACCTGTCCACAGGTCCACGCCTCTTACCTCTTCTAGCGCAGACACCGTATTCCGACAATCACTCATTTTCGACTGGAAACTGGAGGTCGCTGGAGACGCCAAGTCCTCGGTTGTCAAACTGACAAAGTCTGATATGCTGATGCGTTCCGGCATGGTTCTTTCTCAACGTAACAAGATCCAACAAAAAAACTACTGAAAAAAACTTCCGTTAAAAGTTTCAAACACGCATAATGATTCCCGTGGAGGAAAAATCACTTCGTCCTC
>NC_139667.1:529719-539719 GCF_951799395.1 Argentina silus
GGTAACTAGGTAGTCAGTCACATGGTCTATGGTAACTAGGTAGTCAGTCACCTGATGTTTTGGACACGCATCGCCATAGCAACTGCACACTACCGGACCCTATGTCGTAAACCTTGGGGGGGTTGAGGTAGAAGCCAGGTCAGATATACACGTCAGACCCCCCCTTTAAAAATAGGAGTGTGAAGACCGAAACCTACAACCTCTTTGAAACTTCACATTAAGTTTGTTGACACAGGAGCCACAGGGTTGGTTTGGTTCCTGCTAGCTTCACACTGGCAGTGATTCTTCAGCCCCGTAGAGCTGGTGAGTTAAAGCTGACATAATACAATGTTGCCCCCTAGTGGCCAGAGCGTGGTACAACACACATTTTAGACTTTGGAAAGAAAGAAACAATTCCTGAGAGTTAATTAACCCTTACCCCAATAATGCCCCGGTTTAGTTGTATCCGCTGGTGATCTGATATGCATTAAAACATGTTGTCTGTATGTTCAGACAGAACATACATGTTAGAGACATGACGGAGACCGTCCACTTTACATCAAAAAAACACGTCAACGAGAGCTTTATAGGCTGGATAGTCAGGCCTCCAGTGTCCTACCCTATCCCAGTCCTACCCTGTCCCAGTCCTACCCTGTCCCAGTCCTACCCTGTCCCAGTCCTACCCTATCCCAGTCCTACCCTATCCCAGTCCTACCCTATCCCAGTCCCACCCTATCCCAGTCCTACCCTATCCCAGTCCCACCCTGTCCCAGTCCTACCCTATCCCAGTCCTACCCTGTCCCAGTCCTACCCTAAATTCCAGACCACCCCCCCCCCCCCCACACACACACACACACACAAAAATACAAATAATTTTGCAATAAAAAACACACCCTTGTAAACAAATTATTGACAACAAATGATCAACATCAAAGAGACATGGCTAAAGCAAATACAGATGGCTTCATAGTGTAACCCCCCCCCCCCCCCCCACCGCCCCCCCCCCCCCCCCACCGCCCCGTACAGAGGGTCCTAGTCCCTGACGTCCAGAAACAACCCAGGATGCCTCTAAAAATGCTCCCGAAAATCAGTTGAAATAATAAGTTAAATTCCTCGCCTGCCTGGGAGGATTGAATAGGCATTATCAAGACGGTGAAATGCCCAACTTGCCCAGCAGGGGGCGATGTTGAGCTGCTACAGTCAGGCATATACCAATCCAGTCCTCTCAGAACTACACAAGTGACCAACACCAGGGGTTGTTTCTGGACAGGGTCAACATACTCCCATCCATTCCTCCCTCCCTCCTCCCCCTCAGCTCCGGAGCAGATCCCCCAGGTCGTAGGTGTCGAAGAAGTCAGACACGCCCTCCCCGTCCTCCAGCCCCCAGAGGTAGTCGTCGTGGTCCAGGGGCGGCGAGAAGCTGACGAAGTTGGGGTCAGGGGTGAAGGAGGGGCAGGGCAGCTGGTCCTCAGTGATCAGGAGCAGGCTGGGAGGCAGGCCCAGGAGACCCTCCACGTCCAGGAGAGAGGTGGTGGTGCTGCTGCTGGTGGTGGGGGGTGGTACTGCAGGTGGTGTCGAGAGGAGAGCTAGAGGAGGGAGGAGGAGAGGAGAAGGGAGGAGAGGAGAGGAGAGGAGAGGAGAGGAGAGGAGAGGAGAGGAGAGGAGAGGAGAGGAGAGGAGAGGAGAGGAGAGGAGAGGAGAGGTGTTAATGACTGGATGTAAAGATAACATATACCATCAGGGGAGGCTGGTGGAGGTAGAAATCAGAGGACAGGCTCATTGTAATGCGTTACAATGTTTGATACCATTCCTCATTCTGTTCCATGCATTACAATGAACCTGTCCTCTGATTTCTGCCTCCACTGCTTACCGTATTTAGATCGATTATTTTGTTTCTTTAACTCAGAAAATCATTGACGTGGATTTATAGGAAGGCTACAGAGCGAGATTAATGCTTTAATCATCTGCTAGTAATCTACAGACTGATTCATAACCCATCAAAATCTACCTCTTAGAAAATATGAAAATATGCTCAACCCAACCGAGGCAATGCATGAGGCCTGATAGTGACTTTACACACTACAGGGCCGACCTGAACCATGCCAGTACAGCCCAGTACAGCCCAGTACAGCCCAGTACAGCCCAGTACAGCCCAGGCCAGGCCAGCCTAGCCCAGACCAGCCCAGCCCAGACCAGGCCAGTACAGCCCAGTATAGCCCAGCCCAGTATAGCCCAGCCCAGTATAGCCCAGTATAGCCCAGTACAGACCAGGCCAGCCTAGCCCAGACCAGCCCAGCCCAGGCCAGTACAGCCCAGTATAGCCCAGGCTAGTACAGCCCAGTACAGCCCAGTATAGCCCAGTATAGCCCAGTATAGCCCAGTACAGCCCAGTATAGCCCAGTATAGCTCGGTTCGGCTCTGTAGTGTGAATGAGGGTATAGTTTGCTTTACATACGCATGCTAACCACCAACATCAACCACTGAGCCTCAGGAAGCTGCTAATCCTAAACAAATATCCAACGGTTCGTCCCCCCCCTTCCTCCCTCCCTCCCTCAACCCCTCCTCCCCCCAGACCAGCTTACCCTCCACAGGCTCCTGTTTGACTGGGTAGTGGTGTGGGGCCACGGTTGGGGTGTGGGTGGGGGTGGCGGGGGGGCCCAGGGGGTGGGGGTGGTGGGGCAGGTGGTGGGGGAGGGGGAGGGGATACTCCTTCTTGGGGGTAATGGTGCTCTTGACCGGGCTGGCGTCCTCCAGCCCCTCCTCTGGACAGAGGTACACCTCGATGGGTCCATTCTTACTCTTCAGGTAGATCTGCTGGGAGCCCTGGGGGGGGGGGGGGTCACAAGAGAGAGAGAGAGAGGTCAGGATGACAGGTAGGAATGGGCCTGAGGCTGTGTGTTCAGACCCGTGCAGTTAGTTTAGCTTTGTTTAGTTCAGATCCGTTTGGAAACGTTCTCATTGTTCAGACTTGTTGGGGAAATCGGAGGCCGGCCTCCTTCACAGACACATCTGACCAGATGTTGACTGCAAAACATGTTAATTCCTCTGCGTACGTTTGCTCCTGGCTGAGTTTATGAGAGAGTGAAAGTGTACGTTCGGCTGCGGAGAAGTGAGAATTCGTACAGGAAAGTTTCAGGTTCAGTTACGGAGTCAAACATTGTTGCTAAAACTTGAAGCATCCACTCCTTTTCTTTTTTTTTTTTTACAAGGAAACAAACCTAGTTTGTTGGATCTGGCAGGATCTAAACAAACCTAGTCCACTTTCTGGCAGGATCTAAACTAACCTAGTCCACTTTCTGTTCACAGCTAGCAGGATCTAAACTAACCTCGTCCACTTTCTGGCAGGATCTAAACTAACCTAGTCCACTTTCTGGCAGGATCTAAACTAACCGTGCATCGCTCGTGTGGCTAAAGCGCTGAGACAGAGTTTGGTCCGTTTCGCTTCGTTTGTTCAGCAAAAAACTCAATGTTTAGACTCAAACCAACTCTCAAACCAACTCTCACACCAAACACTTCTAAAGTCTAAACCTGCCTTTAGCTCACCATGAGAGGATAAACAGCTCCAGATCTATGCTAAGCTAAGCTAGCTGGTATCAGACAAGCGTCTGGCACCAGTAACACCCACACTCACCCCAGAGGACTCTGGGACCTCCAGCTTGGTTTCCGAGGGCGCCTTGACAGCGATGACCGTCTGGTCCTGCAGACTGCCGATGGAGCGGATGTCCTGATAGGTCACATAGCCTAACGTGGGGGTGGAGTCAAGGAACAAACCAATCACAGAACCACGGCATACAGGCTGCCTCGGTCACATCCAGATAAGGTCCACAGTTCTAACCCACCACCACCCCTGTCCTCTCTACTGGGGAGGCAAGAATCTAGGGTGGATTGTGGAGAGAACATTGTAGAACACACACACACACACACACACACACACACACACACACACACACACACACACACACACACACACACACACACACACACACACACACACACACACACACACACACACGACTTTCCAGTGAAGGATATCTTTGGTTGTCTTTGTGGTCGGTGAGTTGTTTGAGCTGTGTGGTGCTGGTGAGGACGAGGTCGTCCAGGGCCCTCTCTGCCCTCTCCAGCTCCCCCAGCTCCCTCTTCAGAGCACGCGCCCTCTCCCCCCCGCCTGGCGAGCCCTCGAACACACCGCCCACCCTGGGAGGGGACACACCTCAGTATCTCCATCCACACTTCAGCATAGGCTAGGGACTAGGGAGTAGGGGCTAGGGAGTAGGGGCCAGGGAGTAGGGGCTAAGGAGTAGGGGCTAGGGCCCAGGGAGTAGGGGCTAGGGAGTAGGGGCCAGGGAGTAGGGGCTAAGGAGTATGGGCTAGGGCCCAGGGAGTAGGGGCTAGGGAGTAGGGGCTTGGGAGTAGGGAGTAGAGGCTAGGGAGTATGGGCTAGGGGCTAGGGAGTATGGGCTAGGGAGTATGGGCTAGGGGCTAGGGAGTAGAGGCTAGGGAGTAGAGGCTAGGGAGTATGGGCTAGGGAGTATGGGCTAGGGAGTAGAGGCTAGGGAGTATGGGCTAGGGGCTAGGGAGTAGAGGCTAGGGAGTATGGGCTAGGGGCTAGGGAGTAGGGGCTAAGGAGTATGGGCTAGGGAGTATGGGCTAGGGAGTATGGGCTAGGGGCTAGGGAGTAGGGGCTAGGGAGTATGGGCTAGGGAGTATGGGCTAGGGAGTATGGGCTAGGGAGTATGGGCTAGGGAGTAGGGGCTAAGGAGTATGGGCTAGGGAGTATGGGCTAGGGGCTAGGGAGTAGAGGCTAGGGGCTAGTTTCTACTCACATCCACTGGATGTTGTTCTTGGACTTCTTGCGAATGAGCTGGACCCCCTCCAGGACGTTGGTGATGTCATAGATGCGCCTCTTCTGCACCTCCAGAACCTCGGTGGCCCAGTTCAGGTCCAGAACCCCGTCTGGCGACTCGCTCAGCAGGCCCACAAACTTCTTGGTGAGGAGACCCAGAGACGTGTCGTAGCGCGTCCGCTCACCCGGGGACTTGGGCGCTAGGGGGACAGACGTGAGAGGCATGGTGGTCAGAGAGGACAGGGAGGGGACAGGGAGAGGACAGAGGACAGGGGGGGGACAGGGAGAGGACAGGGAGGGGACAGGGAGAGGACAGGGAGGGGACAGAGAGGGGACAGGGAGAGGACAGAGGACGGGGGGGGACAGGGAGAGGACAGGAAGGGGACAGGGAGAGGACAGGGAGAGGACAGAGGACAGGGGGGGGACAGGGAGAGGACAGGGAGAGGACAGGAGGGGACAGGGAGAGGACAGGGAGAGGACAGGGAGAGGACAGGGAGAGGACAGAGGACAGGGGGGGGACAGGGAGAGGACAGGGAGGGGACAGGGAGAGGACAGGGAGAGGACAGGGGGGGGACAGGGAGAGGACAGGGAGAGGACAGGGAGAGGCATTTTTACATGAATAAACGTAAGTCGGGTTTTGATGATGCAATCCAGAACCCTGGATATTATCTCCTACAATAATCTCCATAGTAACACAGGAGACATGTTGGACTACATCCATAAGGCAACAACTGCAGAACTCACTCTTAGGGCTGGGGACCCTGACCGCTGCTGCACTGCCCTTCCCTTTGGGGGTCCGGAAGTCTGGCAGGTAGAGGGGGTCCTCCAGGTCCAGCTTCCTCTTGGCCTGGGGGGGTGGGCAGAGAGCAGGGGGTTAGAGAGAGCACACAAACACACACACACACACAATTACCCACACACTGGGTAATTAGTACCTGCTGGTTGGGGCCTCAGTGAACTGATTCACCCTCTCTCTCCCCCTCTCTCTCTCCCCTTTACCTCCCCTCCCTCCCTCTCTCTTGCTCCCCCCCCCTCTATCTCTCTCTCCCCCCCTACACACACACACTTCTACCCCTCCCCCCCCCAGTGACACAGCTGTGACGAGGCCTAGGCTGTATCCCTCCGCCTCACTGACCACACACACACACACACACACACACACACACACACACACACACACACACACACACACACACACACACACACACACACACACACACACACACACCACAGCTGGACAGAGAGGCATGTGGAATGAAAATGTGTTGTGCTTCAGCATCTGCCATGGCAACCACGTGTCTGTCTCCATGCCAACCTGCCAATCAAACCTTCAACCTGCCAATAAAACCTTCAACCTGCCAATCAAACCTTCAACCTGCCAATCAAACCAGGCTGAGGTATGTTCCACAGGCTGGAGCCTGAACATGCTACAGGCTCTATGCTATGCTACAGGCTCTATGCTATGCTATGCTACAGGCTCTATGCTATGCTATGCTACAGGCTCTATGCTATGCTATGCTACAGGCTCTATGCTATGCTACAGGCTCCAAGCTATGCTACAGGCTCCAAGCTATGCTACAGGCTCTATGCTATGCTATGCTACAGGGTCTATGCTATACTACAGGGTCTATGCTATGCTACAGGCTCCAAGCTATGCTACAGGCTCTATGCTATGCTACCGGCTCTAGGAAAGCTCTAGGCTCTCATTGAGATGATGGTAGACAGCAGTGAGCAAACCATCCCTTTTACACTCCCAAAACAGACAGCTTGAAAAACAGGCCTGTTTCTGCTGTACCACCTGGAGTGGGTCTCCTAGCACATGTACAACACATGGATTAACAATCAGTTCATCCTTACTGCAGACTTGTGTGAGTGTGTGAACTTTCACTGAACCAGAGGGGAGAGGGGGAGAGAGAGAGAGAGAAGGGGAGAGAGAGAGAGAGAGAGAGCAGGGGGTAGAGAGAGAGAGAGAGAGAGAGAGCAGGGGGTAGAGAGAGAGAGAGAGAGAGAGAGAGAAAAGGGGAGAGAGAGAGAGAGAGAAGGAGAGAGAGAGAGAGGGAGAGAGAGAGAGAGCAGGGGGGAGAGAGAGAGAGAAGGGGAGAGAGAAGGGGAGAGAGAGAGAGAGAGAAGGGTGTCATTGTCCTGGTCCTCCTGACACGTCCACCTGTTAGTGACATCTGGGACCACAGCAGGTGGAGGGGACCTGTCTAATCCTTACCACACACACACACACACACACACACACACACACACACACACACACACACACACACACACACACACACACACACAGTCCTGGGAACCTCCTCAGCCTGAGGAGAACCCACAGTCTCCACACTGTAGGAGAAACAGTCATGGTCTCCTGGTTTATCCCAGCCCTTTCCAGGCGAGCCTTCCTCTGGTTCACCACCCCGCGAAAACCAGTTCACCAACCCTGCGAAAACCAGTTCACCCAGAGATGAGGCATAGCTTCCTATTCCTGCCCAGTAAAGAGGAAGGAAGTGTCTAAATGACACAGCCTGGGGCAGGGCAGGACTGGAGGGGGGTGGGGGGGGGGGGGGGTGGGGGGGTACGGATCTGTTCACACACCCAGACGGTGTTACTTCAGGGATTAAACCGTGACCCCTTTGTTATCTGAAAAGCCCTCTGTGGGGGTGGTCACATGACACAGACCACAGAGGAGAGGTGGTCACGACACAGACCACAGAGGGGAATCTAATGACACAGACCACAGAGGGGAATCTATCTATCTATCTATCTATAGTATCTATCTATAGTATCTATCCATCTATAGTATCTATCCATCTATCTATAGTATCCATCTATAGTATCTATCCATCTATAGTATCTATCTATCTATAGTATCTATACATCTATAGTATCTATAGTATCTATAGTATCTATCTATCTATCTATAGTATCTATAGTATCTATCTATCTATAGTATCTATCTATAGTATCTATCTATCTATAGTATCTATCTATCCATCTATCGATAGATAGATACTATAGATGCATAGATACTATAGATGGATAGATACTATAGATAGATGCATATATACTATAGATAGATAGATACTATAGATGGATACTATAGATGGATAGATGGATAGATACTATAGATGCATAGATACTATCTATAGTATCTATCTATCTGTTCTGATGGGTGGTTCCCCTGCAGCTTGGTAGAGGAGCAGAGAGGCCTCTGAGTTTGTACTGTATGAAGCTGTCAGTGGTGAGTCAGCGCTTTGCAAACACACTGTCTGCTGGTCAAGAGCTGTCTCCCAACACACACACACATCACTCTCTCACACACACACGGGAAACAAAATCACTCAACCGCTGAAAGAATTCATACACAGACGCATAACTCCTGTCTCTCTCTCACAGTCACACACACAGGACACGGACGGGCGGGCGCACGCACACACACACACACACACACACACACACACACAGCTACTGACTCCCCCCCCCCCCCCACACACACACACACACACAGCTACTGACCCCCTCCCCCCCCCCCCCCCCCCCACACACACACACACACACACACACACTTCCCTCCCCACACAACTCCCTTCATCCAGTTGACAGTGACTAACAGTTTCAACACCCAGTCTGCTGTTATTGCCTCACCCTGGCTACACCCACAAGCTGCAGGAGCTTAGTTCTCAGTTCCCTCCCCTCCCTCCCTCCCCCTCTCTCTCCCGCCATTTCACCGGTTGTGGGCTTAGACATTTCACACATCAGAATTGGCCTCAGTCACGTGAGGGATTTCATTCAGCAACAACAGCAGCCCCCGCTGCAGGCTAGCTAGCCTCCGTAGAACCAGAACCTGTGTTGCCACTTTTTAGATTTAGATTAGATTAGATTCAACTTTATTGTCATTGTGCAGAGTACAAGTACAGAGACAACGAAATGCAGTTAGCGTCTAACCAGAAGTGCAAAAAAGCAGAAAAGTGCAGTGTGAACAGGTAGTGCAGTAATGAGCAGTATAGTAGTGCAGTATAGTATAAGTAGTGCAGTGTCAGCAGTATATGAATTAGCAGTAGCATTATAAGCAGAATAAATTTAATGCAGTATGAACAGTGTAAGCAGCATATGAGCTGTATAGGCAATGCAGTCTAGCAGTATATATGTATTAACAGTAACATTAGAGTAAATAGCAGAATAAATAAATATGGAATGCCGTATGAACAGTATAAACAGGTATGTACAGATATGTGCAGTGTATTAACAGTAGTATTAAAAGAAAAATCTAAGGATATGTGCATTATGAACAGTATAGACAGATTATGAACAGTTCACTTCACAGACAAGTCTCAATACGCCCGTGAGGAAGGCCTCTTCTCACCCACCCTGGTCCGACCCCGGTCCCACCCTGGCCTCTTCTCACCCACCCTGGTCCGACCCTGGTCCGACCCAGACCTACGCCAGGCACACCCATGTGACCAGCGACTAACCACAACGAAAGGTCGGGCCTGCATCGCTGATGACATCGTCAAGGTGTCGGGGGGGGGGGGGTCCATATGGGGGTTGGAGGGACTTTGAAATGCAAAACCCCCACATTGAGGGCAGCAGACTCATGGGCCAGCGTGAGGGAGTGGGGCCTGGGGCGGGGGGGTAAGGTGAAAGACAGCTTTTGGCTCAGTGTAAACACAGGACAAAGTGGGCAATCTCACACCCCAGAACCCTGATCCCAGGCTGAATAGGGGTCCCCTGCAGGGGTCCATGGAGGGGGGGCCGTCATGACAGAAGGCAGCGAAAGAGAGTAGGGGGGGGGGGGGGGGGGGGGGCTGGAGGTTGTCTGCCTGTCAGGGTAATCTACCTGGGCTTGATCGTAACGACATGGGGCATTACAGTCAGCCCCCCCCCCACACACACACACACCAAATACCAGAGTTCCATTCCTGCGTTGAGCCACATC
Source organism: Argentina silus (assembly GCF_951799395.1). NCBI lineage: Eukaryota > Metazoa > Chordata > Actinopteri > Argentiniformes > Argentinidae > Argentina > Argentina silus. Next base: position 539,472 of record NC_139667.1, read on the forward strand.
CCTGTCAGGCTGAGAGCAGCCATGTTGTTAATGACATCTACTGCTGGGGGCGTTGGAACAGCTAGTTTCATATAGGGCAGGGTGTGTGTGGGGGGGTTACATAACATGCCTGTTGCTGACTAGGCTACGTCTTCTACACACACACACACCACACCACACACACACACACACACACACACCTTCTACCCACACCTTCAGTGAATATCACTGTATGCATGTGGGCCTGTGTGTTAATGTTATGTACCTGC
>NC_139667.1:542219-561504 GCF_951799395.1 Argentina silus
CACCTCCCACTGGGGGGCACTCATCGTTTCTGTAGAGGGGGGGGGGCAAAACACTGACCAAGCTGATCATCTATTCTCCTCCTCGACCCCTCACCCCCCCCCCCCCCGGCTACAGCTGGGGTACGGACGACATGTCACAGACACACAAACTAGTTTCTCCGGGCTGCTGCCCCGCGAAAAATGACAATCCACGCATTCACACCCAACAAGTACACAGAGGCTTTACTATACGGGCCGAAATGTCACGCATGGTTGAACTCGTAGAAATGTACGCACAGCCTACATACCAATGTAAATTAACAGATAATTATTAACCCGTATTGCATATATCATCATTGTGAGCTACTGTGAATAACTGTAATATATCACAGTAATATATATCAGCATTGTGAGCTACTGTGAGTAACCGTAAAACTGTAATATCGATTGATTGATGCGTCTTTTGTTTGACGTGTTCTTACCGGGAGCCGACCGGAGGAGGATCTGATGGGTTTAGCCTCGGGTCCGTGGGGGGTGGCGTACAGGCAGTTGGCTCTCTGTTCGGCCGCGGACGTGTTGCAGATCTGGGTGAAGTACCCAGCCGGTACCGAGTTCATCGGCGGACTGGACAGGCCGGTGCTGAAGAACTCCGTCTTCACTCCGGAGAGAACCTTCTTCTGAGAACACGAGAGTCCGACCGCTCCTCGACCCGGCGCCGGAGACACGCCTTTGGGCACCCGCATCATTTTAGTCAATTGAAAATGAGGATTTAAAGTTTTAAATGAAATTAAGTTGGTTTAGTTGAGCCAAACACAACAACCGCTGCTGCGATCTCGACTGACGTCAGTGAGTCGGTGTCTTTCCTGTACGAGCTGACGTTGTTCTTACAATTTATAGTCAAATACAAATCGTAATAATTTCATATAAATGTAATTCAGTTAATAGTGTGCAAAATGCATAAGTGAAATATGCAATCGGGGTATCCTTTGAACAATAAATGTCATAAAGGAAACGAACACTACAGCTTAGCAAGCTATGTTATCCTTTGTCCCTCCTAGTCGGCGACAGAGGACACGTCAATTTTGGACTAATTATTTAGTAAATAAATAAACAACAAAACGGTCCGATGTGAGGAAGTCCAGAACAGCAGGCTCTGAGTTGTTCCTCTTGAGAAGCAGGTTCCTCCAGAAAACACCAAGTTTGTGTAGATTCTTCAGACTTTCCGGAGTATAATCTAGCCTGTGAGTGTTCTGTCGGGCTGGAACAGCTTGGCTGGCGGACAGGGATCCTCTGCTCGGAAGAACTGCTGTTTTAGCGCCAAACTTTCATCCCGCGAAATTTGGATCTCCCGCGGTTCGAACTCGCTCCTGATTGGCGGAAGGCACGTTCGGATCGTAACATTCCGCATATATTTGCATAAAACAGTTGGATGTGGGCGTGGTCAAACTTAAAGGAACCGTGTGTTCAATTGTGGCCATTTTGAGGACAATGACCAATTTCGAAAATTGTATTTTGAACAATAGAACGCTTTTATATTGGCCTACATGGCCTACAAGCAGTATATCACAAGCATAAAAAAAAATGTTTTGATATTTAATATATTACCTTGATGGTAAACCATAATGAATGATACAAACTTTGCCACTCTCTTTGCTTTCTAATATTAATATTTACAAGTGTTTGGGTTTTTTCAGTTTTTAACAGAGCAGCCTACTAGATCTTCAACTTACCAAACGACAAAGTAACGTGTAACCATAGTGAGCAGTTTGTGTATGTGATTTAGCTAAACGCTTACAGCATTATATCTGCCTTTCACTGGCCCAGAATGGGAGGAATTATTCAAAGAAATCACGCCCCCACCCCCACCCAGTATGTCTTGACCCCCGTCGCCCCGTCGCCCCCCCAGCTCGCATACATCGACCTCCAAGCCTCCAAATATGACCCACAAATGGGCTTTCCACCCAACAACACAGTTCACAGTCCTGGCTGCATACTGTCCCCAAAGTCAACCAAACAGAGAGAGGCAGAGGAGGTGTCAATGCGCTTGTATAATTAATGAGCTCATTACATTTAAATACAGACTTCTAGGCAGACATACGATGAGGCAGTTCATCTCCATGCAAATATGTTAATTAACACTAGAGGCCACAGGCTACAGGCCACAGGCTACAGGCTACAGGCCACAGGCCACAGGCTACAGGCCACAGGCCACAGGCCACAGACCACAGGATACAGGCTACAGGCCACAGGATACAGGCCACATGATACAGGCTACATACTACAGTCTACAGGCTACAGGCTACAGGCTACAGGCCACAGGATACAGGCTACATACTACAGTCTACAGTCTACAGGCTACAGGCTACAGCCTACAGGCTACAGGCTACATCCTACAGGCTACAGGTGCATGTGGATCCTGTCACTGATCCCCAATCGGTCCCACTCTCTATGACAGTCCTCTCCACGACGAGATCCTCTTCAGTCCATCCAGTAGAGGGTTAGGGTTAGGGTTAGGGTTAGGGTTAGGGTTAGGGTCTCCTGCACCTCACAGCTCACTGACAGAGAGTGACCAGAGGAGTACTGAACTCTGTTGGGACTGATGCTCACGGAGACATGACAGATCTGAGACACACATATAGAACCATAGAACGAGAGAGACTCAGACATAACCTCTATTTAACCTATTCATCAAAAAAAAAAATCTAATATTTGTTTTCTTAATAATTTGTCATGACATTTGCTGTTCATGATTTTGCAATGTGTAAACATATATTTTCATGCAAACAAAGCATAAATTAACTGAATTCAACTAAGAGAGAGAGAGAGAGAGGTGATGGGGTCAGGGTTCAGACTGAGATAGAGGGGCGGAGACTAAAGTCCTCCAGTGACTCACCTGCCACCCAGAGAAGCTGACCATCGCTGGAGTCGAAGTAACAGACTGAGTCTCCTCTCCTCTGCCTGCTCAACACACTCCTCTGCCTGCTCAACACACTCCTCTGCCTGCTCAACACACTCCTCTGCCTCCTCTGCCTGCTCAACACACTCCTCTGCCTGCTCAACACACACCTCTGCCTGCTCAACATACTCCTCTGCCTGCTCAACACACTCCTCTGCCTGCTCAACACACTCCTCTGCCTGCTCAACACACTCCTCTGCCTCCTCTGCCTGCTCAACACACACATCTGCCTGCTCAACACACTCCTCTGCCTGCTCAACACACACCCCCCCCTGTGTGACTCAACCGGGCTGAGAGAGGAGGAGCCTCCGGCCCCACACTCACTGTCTGGTAGCAGCTCTCCAGAGAAGGTAACCTGGAGAAGGTAACTCCTTTGGAGAAGGTAACCTGGAGAAGGTAACTCCTCTGGAGAAGGTAACCTGGAGAAGGTAACTCCTCTGGAGAAGGTACCTCTTCTGGAGAAGGTAACCTGGAGAAGGTACCTCTTCTGGAGAAGGTAACTCTTCTGGAGAAGGTAACCTGGAGAAGGTAACTCCTCTGGAGAAGGTACCTCTTCTGGAGAAGGTAACCTGGAGAAGGTACCTCTTCTGGAGAAGGTAACTCTTCTGGAGAAGGTAACTCCTCTGGAGAAGGTACCTCTTCTGGAGAAGGTAACAACCCTGTACCAGAACAACCTCCAGCCTCTAGATGAGTCTCCAACCTCACAGCTCAGAGTCACTGAGTCTCCAACATTCAGCCACCATGCAGGACTCACACTCAGGACAGCCGTAGGCCAGTCTAATATGAAGGAGAGATGATTTCATAGGGTTAGATTAGGGTTAGGGTTAGAGTTAGGGTTAGGGTTAGGATTAGGGTTAGGGCTAGTATTAGGGTTAGGGTTAGGATTAGGGTTAGTATTATTAACTTATTATTGCAGTAAGTAACACTCTTCCAACAAAAAAGAGAAAAAGTCACATAACAGTCAGTACGACATCATCACTGATGCTAGACCTCTGGGGGTCCCTCCTCTGTACCCCCATACAGCTGGAGAGGGCTGAGCAGGACTGAGTCTGTATTCATTCTCATTAGAGGAGCTAACTGGGCTTTTATGATCTCTGTTCTTGGACCATCTGTCCTGCCAGTCAGTGACTCCTCCCCCCTGTATGTCACATCTGAGAGTGACAGTTTCTCTCTGTATGTCTCTGGCCAGTTAGACTGCAGGGTTCAAACAGCTCTGGGAGTCTCTGTACAAACACAACACAGAGAAAACTACTACCACAAACACAACACAGAGAAAACTACTACCACTAACACAACACAGAGAAAACTACTACCACAAACACAACACAGAGAAAACTACTACCACAAACACAACACAGAGAAAACTACTACCACAAACACAACACAGAGAAAACTACTATCACTAACACAACACAGAGAAAACTACTACCACTAACAGTGGCACAATCTAATCTAATCATGCACAGTACTGACTGATACATACAGACAGTACTGACTGATACATACATAGACAGACAGACAGTACTGACTGATACATACATAGACAGACAGTACTGACTGATACAGACATAGACAGACAGACAGTACTGACTGATACAGACAGACAGACAGAACTGACTGTGGAGGGAGGGAGGGAGAGGGAGGGGGGGGGGTGGGGTTAGATATAGATGGGGAGGGAGGGGGGGTGGGGTTAGATGTAGATGGGGAGGGAAAGGGGGGGTGGGGTTAGATGTAGATGGGGGGGTGGGGTTAGATGTAGATGGGGAAGGGGAGGGAGGGGGGGTGGGGTTAGATGTAGATGAGGAGGGAGAGGGGGGATTAGATATAGAGGGGGAGGGGGGTGGGGTTAGATGTAGAGGGGGAGGGAGAGGGGGGGTTAGATATAGAGGGGGAGGGGGAGGGGGGTGGGGTTAGATGTAGAGGGGGAGGGACTGTGATGGACTGGCTCTCTGTGGTGCACCTGTAGCAGTTTGTGAGGATCTGGGGGGACATCCCTGCTTCCTCCTGAAGTCCACCATCAGCTCCTCCGTTTTGCTGATGTTGAGGGAGAGATTGTTATCCTGGCACCAGTCTGACTCCTCCTACCTCCTCCCTGGAGGCTGGCTCATTGCTGTTGATCAGGCCAACCACGGTGATGTCATCAGCAGACTGGATGATGGAGTTGGAGCTGTGTGTAGCCACACAGTCGTGGGTGAACAGGGAGTACAGTAGGGGGCTGAGCACACAGCCCTGGGGGGCCGTGTTGAGAGTCAGAGGGGAGGAGGTGATGCTGCCTGCCCTCACCACCGGGGGTCTGCCCCTCAGGAAGTCCAGGACCCAGTTACACAGGGAGGTGTTGAGACCCGGGTCCCTGAGGTTGGTGGCGAGCTTGGAGGGGACGATGGTGTTGAAGGCTGAACTGTAGTCAATTAACAGCATTCTCACATAGGTATCTTTCTCGTCCAGGTGGGACAGGGCAGTGTGCAGGGTGGGATAGGGGGAAGTGTGCAGGGTGGGATAGGGGGCAGTGTGCAGGGTGGGATAGGGTGGGATAGGGCAGTGTGCAGGGTGAGATAGGGTGAGATAGGGGGAAGTGTGCAGGGTGGGATAGGGGGCAGTGTGCAGGGTGGGATAGGGGGAAGTGTGCAGGGTGGGATAGGGGGCAGTGTGCAGGGTGGGATAGGGTGGGATAGGGCAGTGTGCAGGGTGAGATAGGGTGAGATAGGGGGAAGTGTGCAGGGTGGGATAGGGGGCAGTGTGCAGGGTGGGATAGGGTGGGATAGGGCAGTGTGCAGGGTGGGATAGGGGGCAGTGTGCAGGGTGGGATAGGGGGAAGTGTGCAGGGTGGGACAGGGCAGTGTGCAGGGTGGGATAAGGTGGGATAGGGCAGTGTGCAGGGTGGGATAGGGTGGGATAGGGCAGTGTGCAGGGTGGGATAGGGTGGGATAGGGCAGTGTGCAGGGTGGGATAGGGGGGGATAGGGCAGTGTGCAGGGTGGGATAGGGCAGTGTGCAGGGTGGGATAGGGTGGGATAGGGCAGTGTGCAGGGTGGGATAGGGTGGGATAGGGCAGTGTGCAGGGTGGGATAGGGGGGGATAGGGCAGTGTGCAGGGTGGGATAGGGGGGGATAGGGCAGTGTGCAGGGTGGGATAAGGTGGGATAGGGCAGTGTGCAGGGTGGGATAAGGTGGGATAGGGGGAAGTGTGCAGGGTGAGATAGGGCAGTGTGCAGGGTGGGACAGGGCAGTGTGCAGGGTGAGATAAGGTGGGATAGGGCAGTGTGCAGGGTGGGATAAGGTGGGATAGGGCAGTGTGCAGGGTGGGATAGGGTGGGATAGGGCAGTGTGCAGGGTGGGATAGGGGGGGATAGGGGGAAGTGTGCAGGGTGAGATAGGGCAGTGTGCAGGGTGGGACAGGGCAGTGTGCAGGGTGAGATAAGGTGGGATAGGGCAGTGTGCAGGGTGGGATAAGGTGGGATAGGCCAGTGTGCAGGGTGGGATAGGGTGGGATAGGGCAGTGTGCAGGGTGAGATAGGGGGGGATAGGGCAGTGTGCAGGGTCACGGTTTTTAGCTCTACTTCTAGTGCAGCTACAACAACATGCCAGTAGATGGCGCTAGAGACTTACTGTAGAAAAGAAAAACTAAAAAAAAACGCGGAACCTGGCTCCATTTATCTCTGTATTATGTGTTCCTAGGATGCTGTTTCCTTTTAAAAATATATATAATTTGACAGTTCATTTAAATGTGGTTATTGACTTTATGACTCGCGCTCAATAAAGCCTTTGTTGGACGATTAATTGCGTTTCTGCCTGATAAAAGTGCATGATCGCCTAGTGACTTGAGGGGTGCAATTTTCGGTTCAACCACCAGGTGTCACTACATATTCACAAATGAGGCCGTAACGGATGTATGTATGTCGCTGGTGAGTTTCCATTGTGGTAATCTGTTTAGACAGATAGGTCTACAGGTCATCAGAATCAGAATCCTTTCATTTGGCCAAGTATATTTGCACATACAGGAAATTGACTCTGTGAGGTTGGTGCATAGGACATAAAACAACATTATATCAGCAAAATATTAACAAAAAAATTACAAAATAGCAAAAAAAATAAAAATAAATAGAACAATACATTGTGTAGGCTGTGCGAGGCTAAGAGGCTAGGCCATAGTTAGGGTCAGTTGATTTCCATAAAGTTTAATATGAGTTGCTGTCTGTGTAGAAGGATGAAGGTTTGATATGAGAATAGTTCTGGGTTGAATTCACAGTTGGAAATGATTATGATCCACATCCTCCAGAGTCAGAGGTTACAGGCAGCCGCTCATATGAATACAAAACCATCCCTTAGGATCGCAAGTGTATGACCAATTCACAGATGTTGTTTACAACCCTTAAGTGAAATTAGAATCAATCTTTCACCATAAATATGGAATAAAATATATTTTAAAATATACATGACACATATGAAAGGACAGTACTTATGTTATGGTACTAGTTTACATAATCTTCATGGAATAATACTTTCAGAGGAGGTCATCGTTTCAAGATCCCAAAACTAACTATGTACCATGTAACATAATACTGGGTTAATGACCTGATTGTAGGTCTATAACTGTCAGCTACCTGTGGGTCTGAGGTAGACCAACCGACAACTGCTTTTGACTCTGTTCAGCGGAAAAAGATTTGATGCACATTAAAAAGGCAAGTTTAAGTTGAGGTTTAAAGGTAAGGTACCGTGAGCTGCGTGCCTCAGGTCTGCTGGCTGAGGGACCTGACATCAACTCTGACTGTCATGTCTGCTGCCAGGTGTGAACAGAGCAGTTATCTCCACATCTAGAGAACAAGCTGCACTACAGCTTCTGTTCATGGAAAAATAGAGACAGCTACAGGAAACTCCCTTCATTTGATTTGCTACCACAATACCTCAGGTTTCTACTGAATACATCCTGCCCTGAGAAAGCATTTAGAGGAATCATCACCGACTGTCTCTCCAAGAAAAACGCACAAAGGTTTGACTTCCATGTGACGAAACGAGTGGATTCACATACAAGACCACCGCCGTTAACATTTCTTCCATTTTATTACATAAGAACGTACATTATACAAAGCACACTTGTATAAAAAGTTTATAAAACTCAGCGATTTTCGACATTGTCGGTAGAAATAACACAATCATTACAAACATTTACAATTAACTCTAGTATAGAGTTCTGATTCCCCCCCCACCACACATCACATTCGAACTCAACAGCTCCCTCGTGTCTCACACACACACACACACACACACACACACACACACACACACACACTAATTAGATATGCACACAACTTGACCTAATTGCTACAGTCTCTGGCCTGTTAGGTAACCGAAGGAGAAACTAAACCTGGGGAGAATTACGTGACCTGGTGGTGTGAGACTGGTCAGGCAGACAGGGAGGAAGGAAGGAAGGAAGGAAGGAAGGAAGGAAGGAAAGAAGGAAGGAAGGAAGGGGTAGTTCAGTCGTCCCCCGGCAAAAACAAAAGTTTGGTTTGGAATGTAAAGAGAAAGAGAATAAACAACAACAACAACACTGACTGATCAATTCAACCAATCACTGTTAGGGATGAAAACCCAGCTGAGAGAGAGAGAGAGAGAGAGAGAGGGAGAGAGAGAGAGAGAGAGAGAGAGAGAGAGAGAGAGAGGGAGAGAAGGAGAGAACACACGCGGTTGATCTTTTATCCCGAAAAAAAAAAGAACGGAGTCCTCTTTCTTTCTTTCTTTCTTCTGTTCATTCCCCCTCTCCAAATACCTATCCCACCCCTTCTTCTGCCCCTCGTGTCCTCTTGCCTGGAGTGAAGTGGAGACATATGTTTCCCTGCACCTGCATAGAGAGAAAGGAAGAAAAGTGAAGTCAGATCTCTCTCTCTCCCTCCCTCCCTCCTCCCTCAGAGGGGAGGGCAGACAGAGTGGCGTCGGTCATGGAACCAGTGTTAACCTCAGGCTGATCGCTAGGAATCCACTCCACATTCACTGGCCGGCCTAATTGGCAGCCGTGGCGGGGGGGGGGGGGGGGGGGGGGGGGGGGGGGGGGGGGGGAGCAGGGTGGGAGGGGAGGGAGGGAGAGAGCAGGGTGGGGGGTGAGGGAGGGAGAGAGCAGGGTGGGGGGTTAGGCAGGGAGAGAGAGTGGGGGGGAGGGAGGGAGAGAGCAGGGTGGGGGGGGAGGGAGGGAGAGAGCAGGGGAGGCTGGACTCTCTCTGCATATCAATGCCCCATACAAAACCAGCTCTAGTGGCTGACGGTGCTTTCTACTGACAGATTCTAATCTTCTGAAACAGCACCACTCTGGACTGGAGGTGTGGAAGGGTGCCTGCAGCTGTAAACCTTCTTTGAGACATCTCTTTGGGTTTGGGTTTGCAGCACACATCCACACAAGGGAATCTGCATAGTTCTCTATATGACAGTTAGAACACATGAGGAAGGGATGAATACACACCGTAGCTGAAGGGTTATTTCCTCTAGTGGCACAACCGTCCATCGTCTTTGGAGAAACTGCGTGCAAGGTCTGCCGTCTTTACCAAGAACAAGAAGGAACCAAACATCAGACACTAGCAGAACACTAAAAACACCATAAGCCAAATCTATACTTCGAAGTTCCATTGACGGACTAGCGGTTACAGCAACAATGTAACGGTGTAGCTGATTACAGAAAAGCCATAGTTACATTCGCACCCTCCATCACACAACAGTTCCTACAATGTGTCCACTGTAAACTCAACAATGAACATTCCTCACACGGCATTCGGCTGATAAGACACGGCCCTATCTTTACGGGAGTGTGGAGCCTATTTCACGTTACAACAAACACATCTCTAATAGATAAATAAATAACCTGCATATCAACACCAGCAATAACTTCAGGATAACATAACATAACATAACATAATTGTAAGTCCGGAGAGAGAGAGAGAGAGAGAGAGAGAGAGAGAGAGAGAGGGGGATCATTTTTGTTTATTTGTTATTTCTGTTGTTTTGGCAATGTAAACGGTTGTTTCCCCATGCCAATAAAACCCTGTGAATCAAGAGAGAGAGAGAGAGAGAGAGAGAGAGAGAGAGAGAGAGAGAGAGAACCATGCTCACCTTTAGTGACAGGACCATGTCTGGCGTGGTGGTGGTCGTGGTGGTGGTCGTCGCCTCGTCTTCCAGCGCGATCTGCAGGTCGAAGATGTAGTCGATGACGTGCTGCAGGATCTCGACCTGGCTGACGGACTTGTTCTGCGGGATGCTCGGTACCAGCTCCTTCAGCTTGGAGTAGCAGTCGTTCATATCACACAGCGCGACCACGGGTTCCTCCAGGGAGGGCTTACTACTCCGGGTGATGGACAGAGACTGTTCCGAGATGCAGCACACGGCTTCGTAGCAGCTCCTCACGGACCGAACGGGACTGATCGCCTTCATGTTTTGAATCGCGGTCGAGTTCTTCAGCTTGGAATCGAGAGTCGGAGTTCTGTTGGGTGATTATTTTTTTTAGTTGTGATAAGGTGGTTCCCCTGCTCCAGTGCTCCAGGAGGGCTGGCGACCCCTTTATACAGCTGCCTGCAGGGTGACGCCCCCTTTCTCACAAATAAATAAACCTCCGTGCTCTGATTGGCCAGTGTGGAGACTTCCTGGTGCTCGTCGTTTCTTATTGGCTGCCCGGATGTCACCTACGGTGAGGGTGGGTGTGTGTGTGTGTGTGTGGGCGGGGGGGGAGGGGCAGATGGAATGAGGAAGTCATACTGTGATGCCTGGAGGTGATTGTCAAACAATTAGACACCTCATTTCAAGTACAATTGTATTGGATAGGAGATAGTCTGCACTCAGATGGTCATTGAATTAGACTATAATGTTGTTATATGGTTGATTAGGAGACAAACACTCACTGGCTGGCCAAGACAAATCTGCTCTTAGGAGGCTGTTCCTTTTACTAAGTTCGAGCCACACATTAGCCTTACGGTGGGCTCAGCTCCTCCAGACATCCTGGCATCAGGTCAGCCATGACTCTTACCCCTGGATCACATGCTCATCAGACACACACACACACACACACGCACACACACAGACGCACACACACACACACACACAGACACACATAGACACACAGACGCACACACACACACACACACACACACAGACAGACAGACAGACAGACAGACAGACAGAGAGAGAGAGACACACACACACACACACACACACACACACACACACAGAAACACACACACACACACACACACACACCTTGACCCTAACCCTAACTTTTATTGGGAATAAGAAAAGATATTAATCCATACAGATGATTAGGGTGTTTTATGTGTGCATGTATTTGGCTGTGGAGGTTTGTCATGAATAGCATAGCAGTTGTTAATGCTTTAGTATTGTCATGTCATTTATAAGCACCCTTGTTGGGGATTATCAGCCTTGCCAGCCTTTAAAGATATTTCCTTATTTCATTGTTGGAACAATATATCAGAGATATAAATATAAGTAATAACGCCAACAAAAAAACCTAATCCAAAATAGACAATATGCCTTCTAAACTGCAGTAGGAAACAACAGAAGAGACGATCTCTCACGTCGAATATAATTCTCACAGGAACCTTTCCAAAACTTTTTTCAAAATGAACACTCAGATTGTTCTCTTTTCTCTTTTTTAACCCCTGCATTTTTAGTTGACATCAAAGCGTGTCCCCTCCGTTCCTATTTGGCTCTTATTTTCCCTTTTCTCACAATCCTGTTTTGTGGAGGAATGCAGCGTCGCGCCAGCTGTGTGTCCTATTCCACCCCAGCTGTGTTGATCTAACGCGCCAGTCCCAGACAGCCTGGCGCCAGGCTCCCGACGTCATCCATTCACCCGCTCCAGCGCGGCCCCGACGCTCCAGCGCGCCCCCGTGTCTCCGCTGGCGGACGGCAGCACTGAGCCTCCCGCTCTGCGCGCTCCCTGGGCCTGTCAGTGCGATGGACCTGCCTCCTCTCAAATCAAATCAAATCACATTTTAATGGTCATTTACACAATATACATTATACCATGTAATGAAATGGTTTAGGGTAAGCAACTCCTCAACAACGCAACAATCAACAATATAAACAATATACAATATAAAGAGATTCAACTTTATTGTCATTGCACGGAGTACAAGTACTGAGACAACGAAATGCAGTTTGGCATCTAACCAGATGTGATCTAACCAGATGTGATCTAACCAGATGTGATCTAACCAGATGTGATCTAACCCGTGCAAATAGTGGCATAGTGAAAAAGACATGATATTGTAGACAGTGCATAGTATTACAGCATATATAATACAGCCATATATTTGGTTGTTCTTAACTTGCAATGGTGCTTTAACAATCAATCCAGGGTTGGCTCATGTGTAATCTAACAAGACAATACAGGAGAAATCTCATGATTGAAGGTATACTGTATGATGTTTTGCTGTCGGGACGTTCTGTGGTTCATTCCGAGGGGGTATTCTAATATAGAAGTTACTATTTTCTGTTTGGTCAGATATGTGTTTCTGAGTCCCAGCCCTGTGCAGCGGTTACACAGATGTTCATGTTAGTGTGGAGGTTGCTACCCACAGCCTTTTGCTTGGCAATAAGACCCCCCCCCACTGACCCCTAATGACTACAAGTCACTCAAGAGCAAACCACTCATGTTGTATCGTGAGACCGGAGTTTGGTCCACTGCTATTTTAGAATACATTTTGTAAACGTAACTGGTTGTCTAAACAGGACTTTGACCCCAAATATCTATCTTAAATATGTCAGGGGGAGGAGGGTAGACAAATATTGTCCTAAAATCTCTGGTCTGGTGGGAAAATAACTATTTATATCCGCTGAGCAAGCAACAACATGGGCTATTATTCAATATAGGCCTTAAACAAAATATTACTTTATTCAAATAAAATACATAATATAAGCTGATGGTAAATATGGCAAGGGCCTATCCAATGATAATATGAACGACGAGGGGATAAACAGTGTTTACTATAATAAGCAATTACAAAACTTTGAAGTTGTAAATGAATCAGTAGACTTCGTTTATAAACCAACTTCTTTGTTTTCAATTCGCTCGGAACTAAACCGTTCCGTTCCCGGACGGTCTCGCCGGCGTCCCACGGCTCGCGGGGCAGCCCCGGTGTTATTGGCTGTTTGCGGATTCCACAAGTCGGAGTCGGTGTGGCGCCGGTGCGCCTGCGCGGGGATCAGGTGCCGCCGTCGGAAAGGGCCGCGCACAATCGCGTCTCTCTTCGAGCGGATGGGAGAGTTTGGAGACTGGCGTCAGCGAGTCTGCCCCGCTCCGCTCCGCGGCCCTGCCCCGCCCTCCCCTCCCCTCCCCTCCCCTCTCCTCCCCTCCCCTCCCCTCTCCCCCGGTCCTCCGTGCAGCTGGACGCAGACAATCAAGCTATCAACAATCGCCGTGCATAATTAGCAGAGTCCCCCCCACACCCCCCTCCCCCCGCTCTTAACCCTTGTCGCCTCCCCCTCGCCGTTACCCAAAGAAAACCTTTCAAGGCGTTCTCTCTGCTAATCCGTCTCTATTTCTCCTCTGTTGAAGTCCAGGGTCAGCGGACTCACGTCCAGGCTGTGTTTGGAGAGGCAGCCATTGTGTACAGAAGAGGCTATTTTCCCTCTCAGGGTAATTTAGTGACAAGAAACAGAGTGAAACTTAAGTCTTTCTTATCCACGTTGTCATCCAGTCGGAGTTCTCATCTCCTCCCCTTTTTTCTGTCTTTCATCAAAGATCCTTCAGTCTCCTTTTCAGCTCTGATGGGTTCAGATTCCACTGCTCTGTGTGTAGTGCTGCTGAATAAATACTAATATATTCTATTATTATGTTATATCCCTGTTGGTTGATTCCAGTTCTTATGACTGCCCTAGTTTGAAGAAGTTTCCACCAAAAACTGAATCATATGGGATATAATTAATAGCCTACTGTAGGTTTGTTTCCATTGTCCTTGTGAATGGTTCTATGAATGACATCCTGTCTCTCTCAAGCTTCCCTCACATGACAGTAACCATCATCAGATATTGCTTCATTAACATAACTAGTTGCCCGGGGCAATAACAGCTTGATTAGAATGTTGAACATCATTTAGAATCTCATTTAGAATTTAGAATATGCATAATATCCTCTTAAGCCGGACGGGGCCATAATTGGGCCCAAATTCGGGTTTAATTTGATTATTAATTAGATTAATGATGACTTTATCTCCTGGTCATGTGTGGTATGTTATTGTGAACTATGATCTGAGCAGATCCACACACAACCTCAAGGTGTTACCTGTCACATGACATCCTGCTTCTGCATCTGATCATCATATTTCTAATGTTATTGGGTCTGGGTTTTTGGCAGCAGAAATGAGTGAAACAGGGCTTTGAGCAGAAGAGAGTGAGTTCACCAGGACAACTGCAGGACATTATGGACCTTGACACCATGGGAACTATGTACACATGTTCTGGTAAGGACCTTCACACCACGGGAACTATCAAATCAAATTTGATATATCCACAGAATCGAGCCGTGGACGGTGTCATGAAATGCTCAGGGCAGCTAGCTCCTCAACAACGCAACACAGTAATAATAATAAAAACAATAACACAAGGTGACAGGAGTATTAAACAGCAGAAACACAACAACAGTAGTGGGCAGTAGCAATAGTAGTATGAAACAGTATGCATGTATGTGTGTGAGTGCAGGTGTGTGTGTGTGTGTGTGTGTGTGTGTGTGTGTGTGTGTGTGTGTGTGTGAGAGAGTGCAAACTTTGCAAACATAAACTATGTACATGTTGATGTAAAGACCTTCATTCCATGGGAGTGGTGGTATCACCACCATGCAGTCAGACAGACGGTGTGCCTGTTCTTGAATTCCTCCTCTGGGACCGTGAGCACTGGGAAAAGGGAGGCGAGGAGATTGGGATGGGAGAAACAAGCCCTCGGAAGGCCATGCCTGGACCTGGGCTCAGAGGAGAACAACAACAAGCTGTTCCCACTCACGGGACATCGCCGCCCGAAACATCTTATTTTGTGTGTTTTTTTTCTTGTCCTTTATCGGACCGAGAACAAACCGTCTGTGCCGTCCGCCGTGTGGGTGAGACACTCCCATCTCAACATCACCTGTCTGTCTGCCTGTCTGTCTGTCTGTCTGTCTGTCTGCCTGTCTGCCTGCCTGTCTGTCTGCCTGTCTGCCTGTCTGTCTGTCTGTCTGTCTGTCTGCCTGTCTGCCTGCCTGTCTGTCTGCCTGTCTGCCTGTCTGTCTGTCTGTCTGTCTGTCTGTTTGTCTGCCTGCCTGTCTGTCTGTCTGTCTGTCTGTCTGCCTGCCTGCCTGCCTGCCTGCCTGTCTGTCTGTCTGTCTGTCTGTCTGCCTGCCTGTCCGCCCGCCCGCCCGCCCGCCCGTCCGTCCGTCCGCCCGCCCGCCCGCCCGCCCGCCCGCCCGTCTGCCTGCCTGCCTGTCTGTCTGTCTGTCTGCCTGCCTGCCCGCCCTGTCTGTCTGTCTGCCTGTCTGTCTGCCTGTCTGTCTGTCTGTCTGTCTGTCTGTCTGTCTGTCTGTCTGCCTGTCTGTCTGTCTGTCTGCCTGTCTGTCTGCGACACGTCAACACAGAGGTTGATCTGGGTCTCACCATCAGGCTCACTGCTCAGTCTGCCAGACCTGAGGTGACACTTCCCTTTAGGTTCACATACTTGTTACAAGCATGGTGACTGTGTTATAATGTCTTATGTCATCTCATAATGATCCGGAGCTTTACGATGATCAGTTGCTTTTTGTTTGTTGAAAACCAAGTCTTATAGACAGACATAACATGTGATGATGTGTTATGAAGACATTATAAGCATCATCCATGGCAATAGTGAGTTAGACTGTGTTTCTGCGTCTGCCTCATGTGAAATGAGGCCCTGATGAGAAGGTGGGACCCAGCAGGGCTGAGAACGTGAGGTTACAGGCCTGTTCATATTCTTATGGGAGAAACATAGCTAACTATAATCTCATCTCCAACATTGTAATCTGTTTAGTCTTGCACAGACTAGTTACTGAGCTAATCAAACAGAAAGCCTCCAGAAACCCCTCCTCACCTCTCCTCACCCCTCCTCACCCCTCCTCACCCCTCCTCACCCCTCCTCACCCCTCCTCACCTCTCCTCACCCCTCCTCACCCCTCCTCACCCCTCCTCACCCCTCCTCACCCCTCCTCACCTCTCCTCACCCCTCCTCACCCCTCCCCTCCCCTCCCCACTCCACCTCACCCCTCTTCAACCCACTCCTGCCTCACCCCCTGTATGTCTGCCCCGGACCACTGTTTCTCTCACACACACACACACACACACACACACACACACACACACACACACACACACACACACCCCCGCAGTAATGAGGGAGAAACATAGCTAACTATAATCTCATCTCCAACATTGTAATCTGTTTAGTCAGAATACATCTACGCAAATATAACTTTGATGCTGATAAATGTCATGAATTTGATAAATTAAATAAAAAATGTATCAAATGGGAATCCCCTAATGTAATAATAATAAAATTGATTTTATAGAACTCTGTAGTCCTAGCATCCTGATGTGACTGCACCAAGTACACTGTACGCCCACACTAACCAAGCTGAGGCCTAGACTTTAGCTCGGGGGGCTAACACATGTCTTCAGGTCTCAGGCAAGGCTCCTGATGGGAGAATGGTTCCTAACCACCTCTGCTACACTGACTCAGGCTCGGGCGACGGTCCTTGGCCTTGTGAACAGGCCCCGCCTGCTAGATCCACTGACCCTCTGCAGAGGATTTGAATATGGGATGACGTCACCAACCGCCAGAGAGTTCCAGAACCCTCCCCGCCCAGGGTGCCCAGTGTTCTATGTGGTGTTTACCTAGCAACAACCCTCTGATTGGCTACAAAATGAAGCATCATCATTGACGCATTTCTGGTGAATAAAGTCACCCTCTGAACTCTAGAATGGGACAATGTGGGCGACGTTATTCACCCTCGATGCTGAGTTCAAAAGTAATGGACTGGTGGAAGAAACATGTTGGCATGTGTGTGCGTATGTGTGTCTGTGTGTGTGTGCGTCTGGCGTGTGTGTGTGTAGTGTGTGTGTGTGTGCATGTGTGTGTGCGTCTGGCGTGTGTGTGTGTAGTGTGTGTGTGTGTGTGTGCATGTGTGTATGCGTCTGGCATGTGTGTGTGTGTGTGTGTGTGTGTGTGTGTGTGTGTGCGTGCATATGTGTGTGTGTGTGTGTGTGTGTGTGTGTGTGGGTGTGGGCGTATGTGTGTAGTGTGTGCGTCTGGCATGTGTGTGTGTGTGTGTGTGTGTGCGTGCATATGTGTGTGTGTGTGTGTGTGTGTGTGTGTGTGTGTGTCTGGCGTGTGTGTGTGTGCACATGTATGTGTGTGTGTGTGTGTGTTTTCCCAACACTTCCATCAGAGAAAAGCGTCAGATGAAACATTAATAGAGGTTATTGAAATATAGAAACAGGAAGATGAATAGCATTAAAAGGTCAAAATGAATGAATAATTGATTGAATTCATTCCGTTTTTCACCAGGTGCTCAAGGCACCTTAATGGAGAGGGGGAAGACTCAGGGGAGAGAGAGAGAGAGAGAGGACCAAGGGGAAAGAGAGAAAGAAAGAAGGATGATAGAGAGAGAGAGGGAGGGAGGGAGGGAGGGAGGGAGGGAATGGACCCTGCTGCTCCTTAGGGTTCAGCTGGTCAGGCCTCACTAAGAGGGAGGCCAGGAGGTCCCTGGTGGGTATCTTTGCACCTGTGTGTGCGTGTGTGTGTGTGTGTGTGTGTGTGTGTGTGTGTGTGTGTGTGTGTGTGTGTGTGTGTGTGTGTGTGTGTGTGTGTGTGTGTGTGTGTGTGTGTGTGTGTGGTGTGTGTGTATGTGTGTGTGCGTGCGTGCGTGCGTGTGTGTGTGTGTGCTGTGTGTGTGTGTGCTGTGTGTGTGTGTGTGTGTGTGTGTGTTTCTAGGTCAGTAGGGTCTCTGTGAAATCCCAGAGGCCACAGCAGTGACTTCCTCATATCACTCTCTTCTTCAGACATCTTTAACTCCACTTCTTCACTCTCCCCCCAACACACACACACACACACACACACACACACACACACACACACACACACACACACACACACACACACACACACACCCCCATCCCCTGTGCCTCCTACTCACTCACCCTCTGTACAATCTGGGTCACCCCCCCCTGGGCCCCCCCCCCCCCCTCCAGTCGGTCTCAGACGGGGGGCAGAGGGGGTTTGGGACTCGGAGTGACCTGATTAGGTGGTCTTGCACAGACTAGTTACTGAGCTAATCAAACAGAAAGCCTCCAGAAACCCCTCCTCACCCCTCCTCACCCCTCCTCACCTCTCCTCACCCCTCCTCACCCCTCCTCACCTCTCCTCACCCCTCCTCACCTCTCCTCACCTCTCCTCACCCCTCCTCGCCTCACCCCTCCTCACCCCTCCTCGCCTCACCCCTCCTCACCCCTCCCCTCCCCTCCCCACTCCACCTCACCCCTCTTCAACCCACTCCTGCCTCACCCCACCCCTCCTCACCCCTCCTCACCCCCTGTATGTCTGCCCCGGACCACTGTTTCTCTCACACACACACACACACACACACACACACACACACACACACACACACCCCCGCAGTAATGAGGGATCCGCCCAGTGAGGGGACGTGTAGTCTGGGGACAGTAACACGGCCGGGGGACAGAGGGGGGGGGCACCGTCACTGAGACACTGAGACACCAGCAGCTGGAAGATGCACTGATTTGTGAATGATGATGATGATGATGATGATGATGATGATGATGATGATGACTTTGATTAGGATGATGATTTTGATGATAATCATGATGATGATGATGATGATGATGATGATGATGATGAGAGATAACTGACAGCTCTGTGAATGTGTAAAACCACGCTTCTGTTGGCGCTGAGGTAAGGCGTTCAGTCAGGGCTAAGTCAGGACTAAGTCAGGACTAAGTCAGGACTCTACGTCAGCACCCCTCCCACTCTGGTCTGTGTCATTGTGCTGCCTGCTCTTCCTGCTCCAGGCATACTTTAACCACTCTGTAATTTGCTCAAAATATCCCCTTACCGCTAACTCAGCCCAGGGTTAAGCTTAGTCAATTCTCACTGCGGCCGCGGGTCAGAGACTCGAAAGATTCCTCAAATGTTCCCTTCCTCTAACAAGGCCCAGAGGAGGGTCCAGTGAAACAAGGTTCTCACCAGCCAGAGGGCCAGAAGCTCTCCTGCTCATGAAAAGAAAACAATGTTATTAATTTGATAATGACACACAGATATGTCAGGGAGTGTTGTCCAGTGTGGAGCTGGAGAAGGGAACTCAC
>NC_139667.1:574204-591704 GCF_951799395.1 Argentina silus
AACCGTATGTTTACCTCTTGCAGAACTCTGAGGGCCGGTTTCACAGACAAGGCTTAAGGCTAGTCCCAGACTAAAATGCCTGTTTGAGCTGTCTGAACTCAAAGCGATTTACACAGACTTATCTTAAAATAGTCGTAGATTTAGCCTTTTCTGGATTAAGCAAAGCCGACTGCAAGAGGGAGGATTAGAACTACTCTGGGACTAAATTGAAGCTAGTTTAACTAGAACACTTTGGGCCGGTTTCACAGACAAGGCTTAAGCCTAGTTCTGGACTAATTCACACTTTCAATGACAAATTGCCACTGAGGATGCTTTTTTAGTCTAGGACTAGGCTTAAGCCTTGTCTGTGAAACCGGTCCATTAAGGCCTACTCCTTGCTTAATCTAAGCCCGGTCTGTGAAACCGGTCCATTAAGGCCTACTCCTGGCTTAATCTAAACTCGGTCTGTGAAACTGGCCCTAAATGATTTTGCCATATAAATATTTTTCTAAGATGAAAGCACTGATATTAAGTTCCTTAGGTCCGTTTTCTCTGTTATGTCGTTACTGTGTTGCAATACGTCAACCAAATAAATCGTAGGGTTTGCTAGTTGTTGAAGATTGAGCGTTCATTGACGCACCATTAATGAATATACTGAATATATTTAATATGGATTCTTGAATTTCTTAAAGCTTCCTTGTGTCATCGAGAAATGTCTGTTTCTATTGTTGACTAGACCTACACACATCCCTGTAATGATTGCCATCCTAATCTTAGTTATACATATTTGATAATCGTCTACTGCATTCACTTCTAAATTCATTTCGGCACTTTTTGGTTTACTTGTGCATTAACATGAAAAGAAAACTCTACATAAGGCCAAATAATATGCTTCATTCATTTCACTTGTACATTAATTTCACGTGTGCATCAACATAATTGGATACAGTTCACATTACGTGACACCAGAACAGGATCCACCCAAGGGCGCCCACTTCAATCCACCACCAGTCTCCATACATTTCACAATGAACGCTACTAAACACATCATCTTTGAGGTAGGCTATTAATGCATCAGGCAGAAATTCTACAATTAAAATCCATGTTTTGCTTTGTATTTATTCGGTAACATATGAGAAATAAAAGTTCCAGTAAGGAGCCGCATCGTGCCAGTTGCTCCTCCGTGCCGTCAGGGGGCGCCTGTTGGCCGTGAATAAATGCGGTGTGTGAACCCGGCCGCCCAGCCATGTTGAGCAGCGTCTCACCGCTGAGCAGCGAAGGAACGGCAGCCCGCCATTGTGTAGAACCGACGCGTTAGAGAGGCAGGGGCACTTGGCTAACTCTCCAATTGACATTTTCTTATAGCCTACCGCATAATTTAAAAGCCAATTTAAATACACTGGCTCCAGGGAAAAAGACATGTCAGCCACCAGTCTTCTCGAACAGGTAAAGAGAGCCACTTTCTGAACCTTTACGAGGCCAAATTGTCCATCGAGACGTAGCTAGGATAGCTAGTACCCGAGTGACTCTCTTAGTGCAGCAGGCCTAACCACCTGCTAAAGGACTGACTGGTGGTGAATATACATTTCTTTATTATTTTTCCCTTCCTCTCTTCTCATAAATCAAACCTTCATGAATCACTTGGACCCAATCCAGAGACCGAAAGGCCAAGCGAACAAAGGTAAGCTCCCGCGGCATGACAAGCTATCTGGCAGCGGGTGTTCTGCGGTGCGGAGACGTTGCGTGGATGTGGTGGTGGCTAGCTATGCTAAGCTAAGCTAGCCTTGCAGGCCACTTTCAACCATAAAGCGCCCTTTTTGCTTCCGTACTTGTCCGCACCAGTGAACTAATTTCAGTTGCGTCGAGCGTGTCCATTTTAATATTTTAATGACATTCGCGATGCAGCTATAAACGTGTTATCCAAACATTTTGTAATTTGAGGCAACTTCGCTAGCTAGCCAGCTAGCCACCCGTCAGCGCCAGCCAACCAGCAAGGAAGCTAACGTTAGCCAGTTAGCTTCCGCTTCGCATTATCTCGCTACCAAGCAAAGCTATCTGCTATCGTTTGCTAATCTGGACTGTTTCTCGCTCTCTGATGTAAACGCGTTTAATTGTGTATGTAGTGTTTGGTAGCTAGCTAGCCCGTGTTGTAGTCGCGCCTCCCACGCAGGGAGGGCTGGTTAGAGCAGCAGGCTAGCGGACGGCAGGTCTGGCTGGCTGGTTAAAGGGAGGTTTGGCGCTCGTCAGCAGCCTGCCTGGAGAGCAGCCTGCCAGTGACACGTCTCTCAACACGCCGTCCTGCGGGCTAGCAGGCCCCTCGTCAACAAGTTTCACTGTCTTGGTTGTTTCTGGTGAATGGAGAATTGCGTTGGGGAAGTTTGAGGCCTGTTTGCTGGCTAGGCAGCCCATGCCAGGCGGTGACGGTAAATTGCCACTAAGGAGCCTGATAAGCGGGGACTTTTCCGCTGCGCTCCTCACCAAACATGTGTTTTTGTTTTCCTCCGCCGCCGTCGAGCTCGTTACCTCGCTCTTCACCTCGCTCTTCACCTCGCTCTTCACCACGCTCTTCACCTCGCTCTTCCAGGGAAAAAGACTTTTCTGTGCATTTTAGAATTGGTTTTGTGCATTTTAGATTTGGGCGTGAAGAATGGTCGTGTGTAAGATTTTTTTTTTTTTTACTTTGAGATTTTGTTGTGTAACACTAATGATTTCTTATCAAGCTTCAAGACTTCCTGTCTTTTGGCTGTTATACCCATGACAACCAGCGACCAGTGTGGGTGAGGAGGAGGACTGAGCCGGTGTCTGTCTCCCTCCCTCCCTCCCTCCCTCCCTCATGGTACAAACCTGGGTTTTTAAATGGATATCCTACTCTTTTCCAGTGCAAAACGGAGCTGTGACCCAAAAGGATACTTTGAATGATGATGAGTTCGAGCCTTACCTGAACACTCAGGCCAGACAGGTGAGTCCCGTGAGTTTAACCTGGTCCACAGGGATCAATCAAAATGCTCCCACCACCATACATCATTAGTTAAGTTGGGTACTGCCTTTATTTGATGTACTACACAACAGGATGGGTGATTGATAGTTACAACGCTGAATGCTTACACCTGACACGTTATACACAAGACATTAAACCCAAACGGGGAGAACTGGTTTGCATTGTATAGCTTTACAGTAAATGGCTCCCAAACACTACCAAGTAATTATGGATGCCTGCAGTAATTGGCACTTAAAGACTCCATAGAGGATTTGCTCATCCCTCCCTTGTTTACAAGCACTGGCTATACCTCTCCTAGCATTAAGAGGACAATTAGTGTAATTATGTTGTCATGTATCGTTGGATGGCCCGCCGGGTCGGGGGCTCGGTTTAGGCCGTAGTATATACAGCGGCAGTTAACGCAAAGCGGGCCGCGATGGAGATAATGGAGCGTAGAAATAGAATGGTTCCTTCTATTCAGTCTGTCTTATGTAATGGAGTCTGTGTTCTCCCAGCCAGCGGAATGCTGCGTCCTTTTGTTGGGGTTCCATGTCACTTGTTTCCTTGTAAAGCAAGTCCACTGATGTGGGAATGGACTCAGGCCCACTGGAGGAGGCAGGCGGGGGGGGGGGATGATCGATCATCATATTGATGCCTGTCCTGCCCAATTAGCTTAGGCTACTTATTAGCGATGGTTGTGGCATGTAGATGTTTCATAGTTGCTTTGGACAAGAGCATCACCTTGATGACAGATGTGATGTATCTTCTAGTCTGATGCTGATTTAAGGTCATTTGAATCCTCTGTGGCTAACCCGTGTTCTCTTGGCTTCCCCAGAGCAATGCCTATACGGCCATGTCGGACTCCTACATGCCCAGCTACTACAGCCCCTCCATAGGATTCTCCTACTCCCTGAACGAGGCAGCATGGTCCACCGGGGGGGACCCCCCCATGCCCTACCTGGCCTCCTACGGACAGCTGAGCAACGGGGAGCACCACTTCCTCCCGGACGCCATGTTCGGCCAGCCGGGCCCCCTTGGAAACAACCCTTTCCTGGGACAGCACGGTTTCAACTTCTTCCCCAGTGGCATCGACTTCTCTGCCTGGGGAAACAGCAGCTCACAGGGACAGTCCACACAGAGCTCCGGGTACAGCAGCAGCTACGCCTACGCCCCCAGCTCGCTAGGGGGAGCCATGATCGACGGACAGTCCCCCTTCGCCGCCAACGAGCCCCTCAACAAGGCCCCCGGCATGAACAGCTTGGACCAGGGCATGCAGGGGCTTAAGATTGGTGCCGGGGGGGACATGGCCCCCAAGGTGGTGGGGTCCAGCCTCCCTGGGGGGCCCCTCGGCCAGGTGTCCGGCCCCCTGGGCCCCCCCATTATGCCCCCGGTCTCCATCGCCCCCGCCAAGCCCGCCTCCTGGGCGGACATTGCCAGCAAGCCGGCCAAGCCGCAGCCCAAGCTGAAAACCAAGGGTGGCATGGCGGGCAACCTGCCTCCTCCACCCATCAAACACAACATGGACATCGGCACCTGGGACAACAAGGGTACCATGACATCGGCACCTGGGACAACAAGGGTACCATGCCCAAAGCCTCCGCCCCCCAGCAGGCTCCCATCCCCAGCAACGGCCAGCCCCCTAACCAGGCCTCCCCCCAGCCCGGGGCCACCGCCGGAGGGACCCCCCAGCTCCCCCTCAGCAACGGACAGATGATGCCCCAGTCCGCCCAGCTCGGACAGCATCAGCTGCCCCCCAATGGACAACCAGGGATGGGGGGTCAGATGCAGCAGCAGCAGCAGCTCAACCAGGGCCCCCCTCCCCCCTCCCAGCCCACCCGCTGGGTCCCCCCGCGGAACCGAGCCAACGGCTTTGGGGACACCGGGGGTGGTGGCGGCGGCGGCGGGGGGGCGGGCCAGTCGCCCCCCAACTCTGGAGTAGGAGGGGCGCCCGTGCCCTCGGAACCCCACCCTGTCCTGGAGAAGCTGCGCCTGGTCAACAACTACAACCCCAAGGACTTCGACTGGAACCCCAAGCAGGGGCGCGTGTTCATCATCAAGAGCTACTCGGAGGACGACATCCACCGCTCCATCAAGTACAACATCTGGTGCAGCACAGAGCACGGCAACAAGCGCCTGGACGCTGCCTACCGCTCGCTGGGGGCCAAGGGCCCGCTGTTCCTGCTGTTCAGCGTCAACGGCAGCGGGCACTTCTGCGGCGTGGCGGAGATGCGCTCGCCCGTGGACTACAACACCTGCGCCGGCGTGTGGTCGCAGGACAAGTGGAAGGGCCGCTTCGACGTGCGCTGGATCTTCGTTAAGGACGTTCCCAACAGCCAGCTGCGGCACATCCGCCTGGAGAACAACGAGAACAAGCCCGTCACCAACTCGCGGGACACGCAGGAGGTGCCGCTGGACAAGGCGCGGCAGGTGTTGAAGATCATCGCCGGGTACAAGCACACCACCTCCATCTTCGACGACTTCTCCCACTACGAGAAGCGGCAGGAGGAGGACGAGTGTGTGAAAAAGGTAAAACGAGTCGTTGCCGCTTCCCTTCCTTTACCCGGCTTTACCCCCTCCCTCCCTCCTGCCCCTGGCCTCCTGCCCCCGGCCTCCTCCCTCCCTCCCTACTGCCCCCGGCCTCCTCCCTCCCACCTGGGGAAATAAAACATAGAATCTTGTTTCCTGTTAGTGGAGAGAAGTGGGAAGCTGTGTGTGTGCGCGCGCAGAACACAACCCTGGTTTCAAATAGTGTTCGAAATTCTTTCAGATGCTTGATTTAGATTGTCCAGCGCAGCAGAAATCAATGAAATAGTCCCAAAAGTATTGTCCCTCCCTACCTGGCGCTCCAGGCATACGCAACTGAAACACACACCTCAGATCAGGCGAGGCAGGTAGACGCTGAAGGTCAATGATGAGCTGTAAAAGGTCTGACTGCCCAAGTCCCCTCCACACCCATGGGCTCCCAGCAGCCCCTGCTCTTTACCCAGCATGCTCTAGGTGTGCAGTGTTGGGCACAGGGGCTGCTGACAGACACGATGACCTCACAATCTGTGTCTCCAAGAGACGTGGTTACACAGTGATGACGGACATCTGACATTAACCAATCACCAAGGAGTGTCGGGTTGTTGGCTGGGGATAGGTAGATGATCATAAGTTTTCAAGCTGAGACCTTCACGAAACTGCAGGAAATGTAAGAGGCATCTGACTAGAATGGATTAAAGGGTTTATTGTATTAATTGAGACATTGGTAAAACTAAGGACACAAACCCCTGTAATATAGTTAACCTACGTGATTGCGTGCGTCTCTGGTAAGCCTGTGGTTGTGTTCAGGAAGCCCCTGATGGAGGCAGACGCAGCACGTTCTAGTCCCAGGTCACGACTCGGCGTGTGTGAGGGAGAAAGACACAGGCCTGTGTTCAAAATCATTTCAAATACTTTGCTGTGCTTGATAGACAAAATCTATTGCATTGGACCCAAATAACTAGTCCCAGAAGTGTTTAACCTCCCCATCTGGCTCTCCAGCATGGCTCGAAGTATTTGAAACATTTAAAATACTGTCTTAATCCAGGTCTGGTGTAACAGACCTGAGAGCAGCTCCAAATAGAGCGTTAAGGTTGAGCTCCTGTGCTCAGCAAACATTGGTGTTCCATGTTAGATGTTCATCCTCTGGTTTGGAGCTATTGCTAAAATGTCAAAGGAAGAATGTGTTGCTGTTTTTCAAGTGTTCCTCTTTGAATAATGAAAGTAGATGCACCTCATTTTGTAGCAGCAGGTGCAGGAGGACGAGATGCAACCGTGCCTGCTTGCAAAAATGACTGCATTTCATCTCATTTTGCAAGCAAGCTGTGTTGCACAAAGTTGAGGTCCTCCTGGGTTGTTTCTGTGGATGTAGTGGAGGTGGTTGTGATTTGTGGTCTTGTACAGTGTGTTAACCGTCCTGGCGTGTTGGAACACATTAACGCTGCCGCAGCGCCAGGATGCCTCCACATATGAATTTGGATAATGCCAGAGAGATATCATGTTCTCTCAAATGTGAAGTCATCAGATTCTTTCTGAATGACATTTGGCTATGACTCCCTAATCAAATGGTTTTAACTTGTGGAGCTTAAACTGAGTGCTGACTCAAGTACAGTACGGTCCAGTGGTGCACAGAAACCACTTACTGTTTAGGTCCATGCAGAAGGGAAATACTAACTCGTGCACATACACGTGTGTTATGGATGTTAAGCTATGGAATGAATCAGTGGAGGCTGGTGGAAGTAGGAATCGGAGGACAGGTTCATTGTAATACATGGAATGAGGAACGGTATCAAACACGTTTGATTCCATTCCATGCATTACAATGAGCCCGTCCTCCAATTCCTTCCTCCACCAGCCTCCCTGGGAATGAATGTATTTGGGCTATGGAATGAATATTACACTCAATGTCATGGAGTTTCAGACGTTTTTATGTCCATTCGTCAGGGACTACGCACTAATAATGGAGCTGACAATGGCTGCAGCTCTGGAGGAATCGATAGAGGAGAGTTCAGATGAATGGCTTGAATCAATGCTCTGATTGGACCAGTAGGCCTGTCACTGCACTGATGGTCTGACTGTGGACCAGTAGGCCTGTCACTGCACTGATGCTCTGACTGTGGACCAGTAGGCCTGTCACTGCACTGATGGTCTGACTGTGGACCAGTAGGCCTGTCACTGCACTGATGCTCTGACTGGACCAGTAGGCCTGTCACTGCACTGATGGTCTGACTGTGGACCAGTAGGCCTGTCACTGCACTGATGCTCTGACTGTGGACCAGTAGGCCTGTCACTGCACTGATGCTCTGACTGTGGACCAGTAGGCCTGTCACTGCACTGATGCTCTGAGGCAGAACGGTGCTGGAAAAGTTCGCTCTGAGCCAGCCAAACATGATGGAAGTCGGGGGGGGGGGGGTGGCTGTTCGTCTGCTGAAATGCCAGCGGTTTCTCGTGACTGACCAACAGAAATGCATTTAGGTTTTGCCCTTTTTTTTCTTTTCTTTTTTTTCCCCTCTGACATCCCAGAAACCATTTGAATATTCAAAGCAACGTGCTTAGCCTAACGTCTGACAGGTAGGCTCTCTGGCTAGGATCCTTTCAGCTCCGCTCCGGGGCTCAGAGGGGCTGTCGTGGTGCGACACACACCCAGGTGAGCTTCACGTTTGCGGTGTCTTATGGGTGTTGCGGTGTAGACCTGATTCGCCGTCTCGTTAGGAACATTTGCGCTGTGAATGCAGCGATCGCCATGGCGTCCGCGCCGGCGGTGCGTAGAGAAGTGATTTGTCGTCTCGTTCAGAGTGCTTTTTTAATGGTTATTTAGACCGTTTGGGTCTTAAGATGCGAGGTTGTGATTGGCTGTTTAGCCTCGGTCTCTGCCGTGTGCTGTGGCCCGCTTCCTGGTGACGGCGGTCCTTCTGGACGGCTGATTGGTTATCCACTCATTGCACTTTATTTATAGCACGTTTCATACGCAAGCAGAGATGTCAACAGAGATTGTGGAGGTTCCAAATTTGCAAAATGAACGTCATGTTGTGACATCGGTTTGACCACTAACGTGCGTCTTGCCCTGTCTGCCAGAAGAACCTCAGGATGTGTGAGTCAGTCATAATGACCCCACACACTTCTCCTCCGCCTCTGGGGAGTGTTTCATGTAGAAAGATACGTTACCAAACCCACAGGAGTACTCTGAAGCAACTGCATATTTCATAGATTGCAGAGAGATTGATTCATTGGATGTGGTCACTGACTATCCCCCGCTGCCCCCCCCCCCCCCCCAGGAAGTCATGCTCCACCATGTGTTGCTACTGTAGTGCAGGTGGTTAGGAAGCACTCTCTCATGATGTGGTTCGAACCCCACCTGTCACACTGACTTCACACATTAATATTAGTGATTGATTTATTGGTATTCTCTGGCATTGGTGCCTTGGTTCAGAGTCAGGCTGTGAGCCATGCTGACCAGACGGGGAGAGATGCTGTCTTATGATTATGGGTGATGCTCTCTGTATGAGACAGAAATCTCTGGTTTAAATGCTGCATTCATGTACTCCTCAAAAACTCTGAGCTTCCCATCAATACGTACCATAGGATGTTGCAGAGCTCACTGTCGGCTCATTGAGCTGTAGCTCAGAGTGAAAAATCCTAAATCTCTTTAACACAATCGCCCAGTTGTAAAATGTCCAAGTTTCCGATTTCCGAGGAGTAATTGAATGCAGCGTCAATCATGTTAATTAATCTCTGTTAATCTGAACGGCAATTTGTTGATGCATTCCTGTCTGACCTGGATAGAGGTTGTCCCCCTTTTCCCTGAAGTGTACCCTCATGTGGTGAAGGAGGGGACGAGGACGTGGAGGAGGGCTGGAGAACCAGAATGCGCCGCCCCCCCCCAGCCGTTCTGGGCTCTGAGCCGCAGCTCTGGGTCCACACAGAGAGGGTGTGGAGGGTTCAGACCAACTATCACACTTCCTGTTTTGCACGCCCAAACAAAAGCCTAATCATGTTGTTGTTCTAACAGGTGGAGGTCCAGGGGAGTGACCCTTACCCCAGTAACCCAAGCAGGAGTCACTACAGACTTCAGGTAACACACACACACACACACACACACACACATACCTGTACATGTTACTGTAACCCAAGCAGGAGTCACTACAGACTTCAGGTAACACATCCAAACCCCCACCCTCCCTCTGTCCCTGAGATATGATCTCTCCCCCCCCCAGATGACTCCACCCCCCAGCTGTTGTGTTGATCTAACTAAGCCCCGTGCTCCATGGAGCCCAACAGAGGTGGCTCATAGACAACTGCAATTTGCATATTAAAATGGATCTACCATCATGTTTACATATTAGTGATATCCAGGTATCAAAGCATGTAGGCTCTCAGGAACTGCAAGGACAGGCACGTAATCAGATGCATAAACATAACGCCATACCCATGTCCTGTAGAAGTGTGACGTGTACAGGTGTCTGTGCTGTGGGGCCGTCAGATTCTGATGTGCTTTACACAATCCTACTTCCTTTCAGTCATGTTAGTTAGAAGCAGCTATCAGTGGGTTTTATAATGGGAGAAAGAGAAATCTGCTCCTTGATTATGATTAATAGAACTCCTGAATCCCTTTATGACGAGGGGTTGTACCTCATTACCAAATAAAAAGGACTTATTACTCTATTGTTTGTTTTTGTTGACATGGGGCATTTCGTAAATAATGTCTAGCTGTAAATGATGTTTTGAGAAGGTAACGCTGCCCTTCTGTGATGTAACGTGAGCGCAGCAGAGGGGTCAGGACAGGAAGTGCTGTTGACATGGTGTTGGTGTCCTGCAGCGTCACTGACGGGGGCTTTAGACCCCACATCTGAAGTCTATAAGACGAGTGCATCCTTCCTGTGAAGTAATAACAGATCTGAGACGTGATGGATGACTTCAGAACCAGTGTGGAAACCTCGCTTCCACGTCTAATCAAACACAGATCAGCCATTAACTCAAGCAGAGAGAATAATACTGATCATAATGATGCATTTGTTGTCTAGCTGTTTTGTCAGTCCTCAAAGACACGACATTCCATGGAGAGAATGAACGAGAATAGATTGATAAATAAAAAGTAAAAGTCAGTTAAAAGATTAGAAGATTGCTTTTATTTTTAAGCTAGAAAGCAAGTTTAAAAAGATGGGAACAGATGGCCTTTTCAAACGGTGGCGTTCCTCCACAAGTGTGTTATCTCATGTTGATACAAGTTCCTAAACTAAGCTCCTCTCTTCCTCCTTCCCTCTCTTTTCCCACAGGAGCGCCAAGGCCAAGGACGTGTCAAGTAACAGTCGCTGCTTTGGGCAAAAGACTGCAATGGCCCCCCCGTCCCCTTCCCCCCCCCTCCCCCTCTCCACCCCATCACATCCAGATCTGCCGGGGGGGGGAAATTAACCAAGGACAAAAAAAAAAAACTAAATGAAGACTTTCTTGATTTCTTTTGACTTTAAAGACTTACTTCGAACTTGTAGTAAAAGAAAAAGAAAACGATTATTCATAGGACTACAACTAAATGCATAGCATCCTTAGGTGAGTCTGTCTGCCCCCACCCCCCCCATTCCACTACATATGCTTTATTTTTTTCCTCGTATGCTTTTCTTTTATTTCCTCTTTTTTTTTTTTTTTTTTTTTTTAAAGAACGATCCTCCTGTTTTTTACAGTCCAAGAGCAAGTCTGTAACTTCTCACAGAAAAGATCTAGTGGAAATGTTTAGTGTTGGCTACTAGTGCCCCATGTCAAGATGGGCAAGTTTGTCTCATTTCTTTGTAAACCCTTCCCTCCCCTCCTCCGCGGGGAATTAAAACCAACCAGTCAGGACGCAGCAGGATCTCCACCTCCGTGGGGAATTAAAACCAACCAGTCAGGACGCAGCGGGAGCTCCTCAGTGGATAATCGTTGAGCTCCGTCACCACGCCCCCTCCAGTTTGGTTCTTTATGCTTCCACCTTCTGTTTCTATAAAAGAGAAGTAAACGAATGTTGGGGGATCAGCCCTGTGTTTGTATTTTGTGTTGGGCAGCAGAGTGGCATAGAGGGAGGGGGTGGGAGGAGGTGGGGTGGGAGTCGGAGAAGTGAAAGGAGTTGTTAAGTTAGCCTTGGTCATTGTATAATTTTATAGAGTACAAATTTGGGCTGTATTTGCCACCTGTCTCTGTCTGCTGGACTTGTTTACCTTAATACCCTCTTATCTTGGACACGTTCGCCGTTGCTATGGGGCTGCTTTTCTTTCTTTCTCTCGTTTTTTTGTTTTTTTTTCCTTTCCTCCTCCGTTTCTTAAAGACAGCAGCGATGTGAGTGGCCTTGCCCCCACTCTGGTTCTATTAATCAGTTCAAAGTAATAAATGTGGTATACTCAGCAGACCTGTGTGCATTCCCCTTGTTTCACTGACTGAGCACCTGCCACGCCGCCTCCACGTCCGTTTCTCTTTATTTAAGGTATTTGAGTATTTGAATGTTTTACTACCTAGTTTACCCCCCCTAGCTATCCCTCCACCACCACTTAATTCACACAAGTTCCTCCTCTCCCTCCCCCCTGCACCTTGAACCACTATCCCATCCACCTACCCCCCTTCTCCTTACTCCCCTCCACTGGCTGCTCAACCATCACACCACGATCACCACCTTAGCAGAGTATTGCTGTTGGTGACAAAAAGGTCCTCCTTAAATAAAAAAATTAAATAAAATTTAAGAAACTACTGGCGTTTATCTGTGGCATAATAAAGATGGTCCACAAAGCTGAGGTGTAAGGTTTCCTTCTTCACCCAGGTGGAAGGTTTCCTACTGACTTCAGCGCTGTGTGTTTGAGCTGGACCAGTGTGTAGAGCTGTGATCCTCACTCCTGCAGTCCTACAGGTTTCTGTCCCAATAAAGCAAATGAAGCTTTTAAAGATCTGTTGATTGGTTCAATTAAGTGCGATGGTACTAGGTTGGGACAAAAACATGGACCGCCTGTCCGTCTCTCCTGGACCAGGATTGTGTATCACTGGTGTAGGGGTTGATTCTGGACACAGTCCAGGTTGTTGAGAGGGGAAGGAGGTGAGAGGGATGTTTGGAGTGTTGTTCATCTTTCTAATATACTTTATGGTGACGACAAGGGGAGTGTTTCTCCATCCTCCCGCTGGTTCTTTATCAGCACCACCTTCAAAGCACCTCAACAGTGGAAATGTCTCTCAGGTGGCAAATTGCATCTCGTCCTTCGTATTTAAATTTCACTGATATTGCAGCTCAATTCAAGACAACACTCACCCTTCCCTCAGGTGGAGAGAGATTATACTGGACTAATCACCTGGTGATAACATTAGTTAATTATTACCTGTTTTTAAAATATAAATAGTGAACAATGCATGTCTATCTGTGTTATTCAAATTGTATCAATAAATCATTTAAAAAAACGTGTGGTTTTATATCCGACGAGGACGTCGAAGAAGGCCTCAACGCTGAGAAAATGGCGGATGAATAATAGAGGTAAGAAACCACCACAAGGGGGCGACAGGACGCCATTTATCTGAGGATTCATCACTGACTCAATAAACCCCTTAGTTCGCTCTGTTCACCACCATTCCAACGGCTTTCACTATTTAGTTCTTTTTATAGGCTAGAAATCATAAGATATAAAAGATGGCTTGAGGGTTGGCTTCATGCTTCCCCCCTTTTTTATGTATTTGTTTATTATCCTTTAGGATTTGATTCTCATGCAACACCTGGGATGGGAGAAGAGGGAACAGCTGGCCTCGTGAAGCTTTCCATTCAAGCCACGAACATGTGGGCCGTTTATCAGTATGGCTACCACTATGTATCTCTGTCAGTGGGAGTTATGTTTGGGCCGTGTTCGAGAAGGTGTTTAATGACATTAATATGTGTGTGTGTGTGTATATATATATACACAGTATAAAAATCATAGAACAATAATCTAGAATTCAAGAGCAACATACTGTATAAAGGTGAGACAACAGGGGGGAGGGTGTTCAGGAGAGACTTGAGATCAACGTAAGTTCTAAATCTCATTTCTAGCACCTAACCCTAACCCTACACATTCAGCACCTAACCCTAACCCTACACATTCAGCACCTAACCCTAACCCTACACATTCAGCACCTAACCCTAACCCTACACATTCAGCACCTAACCCTAACCCTACACATTCAGCACCTAACCCTAACCCTACACATTCAGCACCTAACCCTAACCCTACGCATTCAGTGTTCACAAATCTGAAAGGACGGGATAGATGTAAGCAATAGTAATATATATATATATGTGTGTGTGTATGTGCGTGTGTGTGTGTACGCCCATTTTTGGGTGTTAGTGGCAGTTCCACAGGGTTCCCCAGGTGTCCAGTCACCTTCAACCCCTGTACCCCCAAACCCCCGGAGGGGTCCCCATCTCTGTGGAATAGTCACGGCGCCCGGTATTAAACGGATGGAGGGATATTCTGGCTAACTTGTAGCATGTTGCTTCGCTCCAGCAGGGACTACATTAGGGGGTACTCCTGCACACTACACTACACACACATTCTGTCCTGCTCACGACACACTACACACACATTCCGTCCCGCACACTACACTACACACACATTCTGTCCCGATACATTCCCATTGGATGATCTGTCCTGATACATTCCCATTGGATGATCTGTCCTGATACATTCCCATTGGATGATCTGAACCAGGGGAACCCGCTGCATCATCACACATGATACAGCTCAATATCTGGCATATGATGAGATCAGCTAGATGCAAGATAGTGTGCTCCAGTCACAGTGGGGGGGGGGGGGGGGGGGAGGCTTTAGTGGCTGTGGATAGGTAGCGAGGGGACAGGGAGGGGGAGGGGTGGATTTAATGGGTGATGGAAGGGGAGGGGGGAGGATTTAATGGGTGATGGGTGAGGGAGGGGGGGCGGGGGCGCGGCACGTGTAGAGTCTGCGGTTGGTTGGTGCGTCTGAGACACAGCCTGAGGGGTCCTCCAGTGACTCTCCTCCAGGCCCCCTGGGGACGTCTTAGCCCCTGGTGGGATGCAAATGAAAGGCTGGGGACAGGGGAGAGGACAGCCAATGAGACAATGACGGAGAAGAAAGGAAATGGGACCGTAGGGAGAAGGGGGGAGGCGGGGGGAGAGAGGGGGAGGTCAGTGCTCATATCTTAGAGTAGGATACATTAAGCACTGCCTGTGGTGAAAGCTGCCACATTCTCCTTCTCTGTCTAAGAATATGATGACGGTGTTTTCATTGTGCGTGCATGTGTGTTTATTGTGCATGTGTGTGTGTGTAGGTATGTTTATTGTGTGTGTGTGTGTTTGTGTGTGTGTGTGTGTGTGTGTGTGTGTGTGTGTGTGTGTGTGCCTATTTTATCCATATCATAGTGTTGACCTGCAGAGTAAGTGTGATGGGGCTTGACACACAAATGCCACATCAACAGACTGGGATGATCAAGATGATGTTGTCCTCTGAAATCATTGTGGGGAAAAAAAAAGGTTGACTTAATTTAGGTCAACCTTTATTTATTATATTGTGACAATGATACAGATGAATATCATATCCACACACACATATCTGGTGTTGAGATGTTTCTGATTTCTGATGACAGACTAGCCTGCCCAGAGACGGTGTGAGTAGCCTGCCGTAGTTTCCTCCGAGCTACGATTATTATAAACCATGTTGAACTAAATCTACTGAATATCGTTTGGTTGGAAGAAGGAGTTGATGTCAAAACGATAAGGTTTAAGCCTGTTTATTGCTGGTCTCCCTCGGAACAGAAGACATTTGACATTTGAAGGGTTTTCACCGCCACGACAGGTGTCCTGGTCACCATGGTGATAAGACAGGCATCCATCTTGTCCTCCATTAGCAACGCTTCAGTCCGACGGCCTGACCCCAATTTACATCTCAAATGAGCTTTTTATTCTGCTTTTTATTCCACACGAAGCTACAACGTTTTAGAATAGCTTTTTATAGATTGGTTTTTAATTGAATAGGCCTAAATATAGTTGGTAAGCTTAAATTCATAGCGTCCATAATGCAACATTCTGATTAGCCTACGTTGCTAAAAGCAAATATCTTGTCTGACAGATTTCTTAGTTTGACTAAAATTTGTCTCACTTCTTTCTGATGTACTAAATGTACTAAATCATAACCAGGGTTAATATAGAAAATAGCTGCTGTGGCCTTTCATTTATGGCCAGTTTAAAGGCCTACATTATTATTTACATTTACATTTGCGATGAAGCTTCTGGGTTAGAGTTTTAGAATAATAAGAATTTGACACCAATATATACAATATACAATATAATACAATTCTAAATTCGTCAGTGTTCATAAAAATGTTAAACGAGTTAAACGTGGATAGTTTTAAAATAATGTCAGATTATTTTTTATATGATCTCAGTTAAATGAAGCCTAATAATAAACCTTTGGTCTATTCCACATTGTTTGTTATTTTCCGTGTCCCGTCTCGGTGTTTTGCGGAGGGGTGCGGAGTAAGCCTCTATTCCACCAGGACAGGATAGGACAGGATAGGACAGGACAGGATAGGATAGGACAGGATAGGACAGGATAGGACAGGACAGGATAGGATAGGACAGGACAGGACAGGATAGGACAGGACAGGATAGGACAGGATAGGACAGGACAGGATAGGACAGGATAGGACAGGACAGGATAGGACAGGATAGGACAGGATAGGACAGGATAGGACAGGACAGGATAGGATAGGACAGGACAGGACAGGATAGGACAGGACAGGATAGGACAGGATAGGACAGGACAGGATAGGACAGGATAGGATAGGATAGGACAGGACAGGATAGGACAGGACAGGATAGGACAGGATAGGACAGGACAGGATAGGACAGGATAGGACAGGACAGGACAGGACAGGACAGGGCGACGCTGCTGCAGGGTTTCATGTCAGTGGGCCATGTTCCTCCCCGAACCCCCCTAATTATACTCATACATACATTCTCCTTCTGTTATTACCGAGGTTTTTTTTCCAGACATTCAAACACAAAATCTGTCGCATATGTGACGCTTGTAATGTATTGTGTGCGGCCTAGACCGACCTGATGTCACCGTTATTGTCCCCGTCTCAACGAGCGGCCTGCCGCCGTCATTAATGCTTTATCCTTATACGGTTATTATTACGGTTGTTGTTCAGGCGTAATTACCGGTCAACTGCTCCTGGCCGGTCGTCTGTCACACCGGTAGCTTTTGATATTTGTTTTGTCTTCTTTTTCTTTCTATAGAGTGTTTGGAAAATGCATAATGACGTTGACTAAACACACGTCCACGACCTCTCAGACATCTGCGCGGCTGAGCCCGGAGAACGGAGAACGGAGAACGGAGAACGGAGAACGGAGAACGGAGAACGGGCCCTGCTCTCTGGGGTTCTGCAGGGCTGGTGTTTGTGGCCATAGAAAACTAGGGAAGACATCTAACAAATCAACTATTTCAGTGGGGAAATTGTAGGCCGTATCTTTTTTATTTTTTTTGTTCTTGCAAATGAATCACGGCCAAGCTAAGCCTAGGCCTGATGTGTTTGGTGATTTAAACATTTAATTTCTCTGCCGTTTTTCTCTACTGAGCACCATAGCAGAGGAATACAGGTAGGCCTAAAATATAGGCTGTATATAAACTATAGGGTGTATATGACTATAGGGTGTATATAACTATAGGGTGTATATAAACTGTATGGTGTATATAAACTATAGTGTGTATATAACTATAGGGTGTATAGGGTGTATATAACTATAGTGTGTATATAATTATAGGTTGTATATAAACTATAGGGTGTATAGTGTGTATTTAACTATAGGGTGTATATAACTATAGGGTGTATAGAGTGTATTTAACTATAGGGTGTATATAACCTACAGTGCATTAAGGAAGTGTGACTGGGACAGTATAATGCTGCCGCTATCTCCCATTTTCAATGTTGCTGTTTTGGCGAAGCTTCTCAGAGAAAAGCTTATCGCCTGCAACGCTGTGATATCTAGGTCAGCTCACATCCTCCGCTCCTGCC
>NC_139667.1:599204-602343 GCF_951799395.1 Argentina silus
TAGAAATGACTGGTGATCCCCAGCCTCTGTTGGGTGGTAATGTGGCATTACACAGATTTACATGTTTATTTTGCACTGACATGCAAACAATCCATTCATGCAGGTATAGGGTTAGGGTTAGGTTAGGGTTAGGGTTAGGTTAGGGTTAGGTTAGGTTAGGGTTAGGTTAGGGTTAGGTTAAGTGAGGTAATCCATTCATGCAGGTATAGGGTTAGGTTAGGGTTAGGTTAGGTTAGGGTTAGGGTTAGGGTTATGTTAGGGTTAGGTTAAGTTAGGGTTAGGGTTATGTTATGTTAGGGTTAGGTTAGGTTAGAGTTATGTTAGGTTAGGGTTAGGTTAACGTTAGGGTTAGGTTAAGTGAGGGTTAGGGTTAGGTTAGGTTAGGGTTAGGTTAACGTTAGGGTTAGGTTAAGTGAGGGTTAGGGTTAGGTTAGGTTAGGGTTAGGGTTAGGTTAGGGTTTTTATCTGTATATGTGTGTGTGAGTGTCTGTATATGTGTGTGTGTGTGTGTGTGTGTGTGTGTGTGTGTGTACTACAGCGGTTCGTTGTGGACTGATCGATGCCCCTGACTCTCTCTGGGTCAGACGGTGATGTGGTCCAATGACCGGAATATCACTTTCAATTTCATTAGCGGGGGCAGTGGAGCAACAGAGGCAGCGCTGTGTGTGTGTGTGTGTGTGTGTGTGTGTGTGTGTGTGTGTGTGTGTGTGTGTGTGTGTATATATGTGTGTGTGTGTGTGTATATGTGTGTGTGTGTGTATATGTGTGTGTGTGTGTGTGGGTGTGCGTATATATATATATGTGTGTGTGTGTGTGTGTGTGTGTGTGTGTGTGTGTATATATGTGGGTGGGTGTGGGTGTGTGTTGTGCTAGTACAGTATTTATTGAGTATGGGGTCTGTGAAGTGGGTTGTTTGAACGTAGACACATTTTCCAAAGTGCCTTTTATTCATCAGTGAAAGCCTTCCTGTGTTCACATAGACATGTTTGAAATCTTACACACTTTCTGTTTTAAAAAAGGCCGCCTGATTTCTCCAAACACACACACTCACACAGCAGAACACACACACACACTCACACAGCAGAACACACACACACACACACACACACACACACACACTCACACTCACACAGCAGAACACACACACACACACACACACACAGAGAACTGATGGACCAACATCTACAGTAGCTCTCTGCACATCACACTATCGTTCCCCAAACCCAGCCTCTGCACACAACCTGACCCAGATCCCTCCCCATCCCCCCATCACCCCACCCCCCCCAAACCCCCCCTATCACCCCATCCTCCCATCCTCCCATCCTTCTCTTCTCAAATAAATCACTCTCTGACCTACTTTTCATTTTGCACCATTTTCTCGTGTTCAGATATCATTGTTGGAACATGAGACATTTTCTGGACCGTATTGAATACTCTGTTTTAAGGGTTTAGACAATGTGTACACATGTTATAGGCCTGGAAATATCAAATATCTAATATTAAATCTCGAGAAATATTCACATTTTAAGCTACAGTTTTACACCCAAAATACTTACCTCTTAAATTCAGATTTGGAAATTGTCCCAGAGTTATCTTAATGTTCACGTACGGGGCAATATGCTCTCATTTCTATCCAAAGGGCTTTATAATACACTCATGTTGGATTCGTAATTAAAATACATGGATGATGTATTTTGTGATTAACACACATAATAATACTCATACTTCTAATAATACAAATATGCCCGTGTCATTGTCATACGCTGGGTGGATAAGGTAAATCAATTTTGCAGCCTAGTTAAGCAGAAAGAAGAGTAGGTAATGTTTGTTAATGAGCTCCGCTAATTTAATGGGTTCTAACTGGGTTCTAACTGGGTTCTAACTGGGTTAGGTCTGCACCGGGTGGCATCCCAGAATCTGTTTTTAGGGTTACGGTTAAGGTTATGGTTAAGGTTGCGGTTAAGGTTATGGTTAAGGTTGCGGTTAAGGTTATGGTTAAGGTTATGGTTAAGGTTAAGGTTGCGGTTAAGGTTGCGGTTAAGTTTAAGGCCATAGCAGGGCCTGTTTCATATACTGGACCTACAAACAACAACATCAAACTACACTTGTTTTGTCTAGATGGCAGATATAGAATAGAATAGAATTTTTATATATATATAGATATAGAATAGAATAGAATAGAATTTTTAAATGTTTAAAAAGAAAATTAAAAAGAAAAGATTTTTGCTTATGATGACTGATGTATAGATGATTCACTTACTTTAGACAAATGTAACCCTAACTCTAAGAGCCAGGATCAGTGAAACCCCAAACTGGGGTGTATTTATTGAGAGGAGGCTGACTGAGACGATATGTAGACAGGTAGTCCGGTAAGGGTCAGGCAGGCGGTTGGTCAGGCAGGCAGGGTTCCGGTAAGCAGGCAGGCAAGCAGGCAGGAGGGTCAGGCAGGGTTCCGGTAAGCAGGCAGGAGGGTCAGGCAGGGTTCAGGTAAGCAGGCAGGCAAGCAGGCAGGAGGGTCAGGCAGGGAAGGAGGGTCGGTGTCAGGAGTCAGGAGGGAGCTGAGGACACAGGAACAAAGGTCAGGAGGCTGGGAATGCTAAGAAGCAGGAACTAGGAATAATAGCTAGCAGCAGATATGTTCTGATCTGACAGGGTAGTGGAGGCTTAATGAATAGAATAGAATATACTTTACTGTCCACCAATAGCCTGAAAAAGCGTCTTTGGCCTCACCCGATGTAGAACAAAGTGCTTTAGACAGTAATAGCCTTAACCAGGCATGTTTCCCCCCCATTACTACATGTAATTCACGTGTTTGAGGTTGCAGTAATGCTCTTAATGTGACGTTCAAATGGATTTCACTTCAGCTAACGTGTTTAGTCTTCAGCACAGCCTCCTCACAGGGCTCGCTGTGATGTCACATCATCATCTACACCAATGGCCTGTCGCCTCTGTTTTAAAACATGCTACGGTGCGTGTGTGTGTGTGTGTGTGTGTGTGTGTGTGTGTGTGTGTGTGTGTGTGTGTGCGTGTGTGTGTGTGTGTGTGTGTGTGTGTGTGTGTGTGTGTGTGTGTGTGTGTGTGTGTGTGTGTGTGTGTGTGTGTGTGTGTGTGTGTGAGAGATAGATAAAGGCTCCTTCCA
>NC_139667.1:602543-610043 GCF_951799395.1 Argentina silus
TGTGTGTGTGTGTGTGTGTGTGTGTGTGTGTGCAGGAAGGGAAAGCCCATGAGAAGCCAACCAAAGGGAGTCTGTATTTCATTGATAAGCATGGCTAAGCTAATTAGCATTTAGTTGGACGTTAGCAAAGCAGAGATAGTGTGGTTTCAGGGTGGGCGGGGCCACAGTCAGGAGGAGGAAAGTTTAGTCTGGGAAACTGCAAAGTCAGCAGTAACTACAGTAAGGAAGAGGAGGAAGAGGAGCAGGAGGAGGAGAAGGGGAAGGAGGAGGCGGAGGAGGAGGAGGAGGGGGAGAAGGAGGAGGAGGAGGAGGAGAAGGACAAGGAGGAAGAGAGGAGGAGGAGGGAGAGAGGAGGAGAGGAGGAGGAGGAGGAGGGAGAGAGGAGGTGGTGCATGGGAGCGGAGGAGGAGGGAGAGAGGAGGAGAGGAGGAGGAGAGAGAGGAGGAGAGAGAGGAGATGGTGCATGGGAGCGGAGGTATGATCATCTGGATCACGTCACATTATCACTGACTTGTAGCAGCGCCTACTGGACCAGAGGAGAGGCCTGGAGAGGCTGAAGAGGCTGCTAGAGGACATGGAGGCTGAAGAGGCTGGTAGAGGACATGGAGGCTGAAGAGGCTGCTAGAGGACATGGAAGCTGGTAGAGGACATGGAGGCTGGTAGAGGACATGGAGGCTGAAGAGGCTGGTAGAGGACATGGAGGCTGCAGAGGACATGGAGGCTGAAGAGGACATGGAGGCTGAAGAGTACATGGAAGCTGGTAGAGGACATGGAGGCTGGTAGAGGACATGGAGGCTGGTAGAGGACAAGGAGGCTGCAGAGTGAAGCTGTTATGGTTGGGGAAGAGGACACAGTGTAAATGCTAAGCAGACTGCACCGCCTGAATTTACCCATGACAACACATTCATCACAGATGGCCACTGTAGACTGCATACAAAGGTCTGATGATGACGCCTGTCTGCCTGCCTGCCTGCCTGCCTGCCTGCCTGCCTGTCTGTCTGTCTGTCTGTCTGCCTGCTTGCCTGCTTGCCTGCCTGCCTGCCTGCCTGTCTGTCTGTCTGCCTGCTTGCCTGCCTGCCTGTCTGTCTGTCTGTCTGTCTGTCTGTCTGTCTGTCTGTCTGTCTGTCTGCCTGCCTGCCTGCCTGCCTGCCTGTCTGTCTGTCTGTCTGTCTGTCTGTCTGTCTGTCTGTCTGTCTGTCTGTCTCTGCCTGGGCTACTTCTGTACCCCAGCCCCCAGCCTCCAGCCCCGGCCCCGGCCCCAGCCTCCAGCCCCAGCCTCCAGCCCCAGCCCCAGCCCCAGCCCTAGCCTCCAGCCTCAGCCCCAGCCCCCCAGCCCCAGCCTCCAGCCCCCCAGCCCCAGCCTCCAGCCCCAGCCTCCGCCCCAGCCTCCAGCCCCCCAGCCCCAGCCCCCCAGCCCCAGCCCCAGCCCCAACCCCCCAGCCCCCCAGCCCCCCAGCCCCAGCCCCAGCCCCAGGGTGAACCAGCATGTGAAAGACAGCTACTGCTCCCCCCTCCCCTCTCCTCCTCCCCGGTGGTCCCAGGAGGGGCCAGCCAGTGTGGTGCCAGTGAGAGGAGGCTGCCTCAGGGAAGAAGGTTACCCTCATTATCCAGATGAAACCTGCAGATGCCCTGTCATTGGTGTCATTGGTGTCATTGGTGTAATCGATGTGCCACTTCATTGCCGTGACTTATTGATCCATCTCATCTGTGCGGGTCGTGCTCAGAGCATCGTTAAAGCGTAGCTGAGCAGGGCAGGGCTGGCTGCCTTCTACAGACTCCCTGTGTGCAAAACACACTCCTCACATCGCCCCCCAAACACACTCCTCACATCCCCCCCCAAACACACTCCTCACATCCCCCCCCAAACACACTCCTCACCCCCCCCCCAAACACACTCCTCACATCCCCCCCCAAACACACTCCTCACATCCCCCCCCAAACACACTCCTCACATCCCCCCCCCCCAAACACACTCCTCACATCCCCCCCCAAACACACTCCTCACATCCCCCCCCAAACACACTCCTCACATCCCCCCCCAAACACACTCCTCACATCCCCCCCCCCCAAAACACACTCCTCACATCCCCCCCCAAACACACTCCTCACATCCCCCCCCAAACACACTCCTCACATCCCCCCCCCCCAAACACACTCCTCACATCCCCCCCCAAACACACTCCTCACATCCCCCCCCAAACACACTCCTCACATGGCCCCCCCCCCAAACACACTCCTCACATCGCCCCCCCCAAACACACTCCTCACATGGCCCCCCCCCAAACACACTCCTCACATGGCCCCCCCCCCAAACACACTCCTCACATCGCCCCCCCCAAACACACTCCTCACATGGCCCCCCCCCCAAACACACTCCTCACATCCCCCCCCAAACACACTCCTCACATGGCCCCCCCCCCAAACACACTCCTCACATCGCCCCCCCCAAACACACTCCTCACATCGCCCCCCCCAAACACATTCCTCACATCACCCCCCCCCCCCCAAACACACTCCTCACATGGCCCCCCCCCAAACACACTCCTCACATGGCCCCCCCCCCAAACACACTCCTCACATCGCCCCCCCCAAACACACTCCTCACATGGCCCCCCCCCCAAACACACTCCTCACATCGCCCCCCCCAAACACACTCCTCACATGGCCCCCCCCCCAAACACACTCCTCACATCGCCCCCCCCAAACACACTCCTCACATCGCCGCCCCCCCCAAACACACTCCTCACATCGCCCCCCCCCAAACACACTCCTCACATCACCCCCCCCCCCCAAACACACTCCTCACATCCCCCCCCCAAACACACTCCTCACATCGCCCCCCCCAAACACACTCCTCACATCACCCCCCCCCCAAACACACTCCTCACATCGCCCCCCCCAACACACTCCTCACATCGCCCCCCCCAAACACACTCCTCACATCGCCCCCCCCAAACACACTCCTCACATCACCCCCCCCCCCAAACACACTCCTCACATCCCCCCCCAAACACACTCCTCACATCGCCCCCCCCAAACACACTCCTCACATCGCCCCCCCCAAACACACTCCTCACATCGCCCCCCCCAAACACACTCCTCACATCCCCCCCCCCCAAACACACTCCTCACATCGCCCCCCCCAAACACACTCCTCACATCGCCGCCCCCCCCCAAACACACTCCTCACATTGCCGCCCCCCCCCAAACACACTCCTCACATCGCCCCCTGAAACAGGCAGCTTCTGTGTCTTCTGTTCTCTGTCAAAGACAAGTGTTCCGTGTTTCTTTTTAGGTCCTGAACTACTGATGCAACTGTAGCGCCACTTCTGAAAGTATTGTTTCCACAGCCTGAGTGTGTCTCCCCTATTGCATGTGTGTCAGCAGAGAGAGAACAGTATTGAGAAAACAAGAGATAGCCTAGTTGCCAAGTGCTAATCTGGAACAGTCGTATTGTTGTTTTTGTCTAATTAGGCTAAATTGAGATCGTATTGTTTCCTTTTACTGCAATTACCAACTACTCTTAAACAATGCTGCACTGCAGAACACAAAACTACGTTGCTCATGTACTGTACAGACTGCCATTTGTATTCAATTCAGATCCTAAGTTGGCCACAATTAGGCCTTTTCTAGAAGCCTCTCATGACCAGAACAAAGAGAAGCAGCCTTGTCCGCTCCATT
This sequence comes from Argentina silus, assembly GCF_951799395.1. Lineage (NCBI taxonomy): Eukaryota > Metazoa > Chordata > Actinopteri > Argentiniformes > Argentinidae > Argentina > Argentina silus. The sequence goes on from NC_139667.1 coordinate 606,225, forward strand.
CACTGCCACATGTCTTTTGCCGTGACGTATGTTGCTGCTTAGAATGTCTATGAATGAAGCCAGAGACAAAAAAACACTTTGTTAGACTGTAATACATTTCTGTCTCATTCAGGTGTCAATTAAAAACAAGCTGTCTTGAACAGAAAGGATGCCTTTGCTTTCCTCGTTAGCGCTATTGATGCCCAAACACCTGGTCAATCTTATCTGAAGCTCCGGGCGAACGACAGTGACTCCATTTCAGGAGCTGAAAGGCGACACATTTAGCTCTTTTCAAAGAAGGGCCCTTTGCTGGAGGCAAAGAAAGGCTGAACAGCTGCGTTCCTTCACACGGAGCCTGACTCCCGCACAACCTTTGGATCGCGTTAGAACACAACTACAAAGCCTGCCAATTTGGGATCTATTTACAGAATTAGCTTTTCTCCAAAATTCAAAGTCGTGCTGATTAAAGCCGCCCTGTGTAGAGTGCTATCTGTCTCTCTCTGGTGGGGACGGGGAGGTATCAGGTGTGATTATGGATTGAAACTGTAATTGGTTCCGGTGAAAGCGATGAGCGGATTGTTTGAGCAGAAGCATCTGAGTGCAGCAGTTGTGCAGACAGCGTCTGTCTGCTTTTCAAGCTGCTCAGCAGTCACCAGCCACGGCCTGGGGGTCACGTAGCAAGGGAGGGAGGGGTGAGCTAGGGTGAGGCTGATTGGACTGCTGTGAGACTGTGTGTTAAAGCTGCCTTCACAACAACCAACGGTCACACTTTGCATTAAGTCGCCTCAATACCTACGTAGTGCTCCAGTTGGCTGTATGGGAGACTGAATGTAGCCTAAAAGGTTACCGGCTAGTTAATGTGGGCCTGCATGCCTTATATTTTCATTAACAAATAAAATACTTATGAAGATGTAATAGATTTATTAGAATAAATACGTATTAAGCTATAACAGATTTATTAGAATAAATACTTATTAAGATGTAATAGATTTATTAGAATAAATACTTATTAAGCTTCAAACATAAATGTATCAAATCCTCCAGAAACCAGCTGGGACAGGATTTTCACAAGAAGCAAGAGTGAGACCGCAGCCTCCTGCAGCCTTCCGCAGCCTCCCGCAGCCTCCCGCAACCTCCCGCAGCCTCCCGCAGCCTCCTGCAGCCTCCCGCAACCTCCCACAGCCTCATGCAACTTCACGCAACCTCACACAACCTCACGCAACCTCCCGGCGTTCAGCTCAACACATCAGTGACGGGGACACGTTATTAGGTAAGTATGAGGTTCCTCCAGGTTGCTACAGTAACTGGAGGTGAGATCATAACCCAAAAATGACAGGAATCCAGCTGTCACCCAGGGGCAGATCTTTCACGCAGGCTTCACCTCTACGCGCATTCCAACACCCCCAGACGGCCCCGGCTGCGGCCGCTGCCACACCGCTCTGCTAACAAACACCAGCAGAGGCCCACGCCGCTGGAAAATACCTCACTTACCTAGAAAATAGTGAACAGTTGAAGTGTGGAAGCACATTTGAATGTGGTGGAGGGGTGTGAGTGGGAGGGGGGTGCGGGGGGACAGCAGCAGGGAGCTGCACAGCCGTATTAAAGCCCTCCTCCCTCCTCCTCACGCCTGTTATGGAAGGAAACAGATGCCTGGGAAATTGCACCCTGTCTGACAAATGGTCTGATGGCATGGATCCACAAGGCTGGGCTGGACTGGGTTTACCACCACCACTACCACCAACACCACCACTACCACCACCACCACCACTACCACCTCCACTACCCCCACCCCCCCGACCAGCCCAGCTCAACTGACAGCTGTCAGAGTGAGTCGCCACGTAAACAAAGCGAGAGCTGGTCATCAGACTAAGGTCAGGTCAGGAACGCAAATAGGACGTCACCGCATAATTCCCCCCCCGTGGACGTTAACGAACGGCGGCCCCGTCTGAGAACGTGTCTGAGAGCTGCGAGATCCGCAGCCGAGACGGCAGAGGAGGAGGAGGAGGAGGAGGAGGACGAGGACGAGGACGAGGAGATGCCAAGAATTTTCCGTCCACTTAGGAGGTGATATACTCCGACCCTGCAGTGACTGCTACCGCCACCATCTGCTCAAGTAGTCCTCGGGGGGAACGAGCAAAGTTAGACAAATAAAAAGCCAGTAAAATAAAAAGGTGGGGGGGTTGGGTGGGTGGGGGGGGCTTCTTTGTGAGATTTAAATGCTGCGCTATGTTCTCCAGACAGATAGGTGGTAATTTATTGCAGCAGCCATTACAGTTATTAGAAAACTCACTCAGGAAGAGGAATGGCATCAGAGCTGACGGGAGAGGCGCTGCACTCGCTATTGACATTTCCACATGCAAAGAGCCACTCCACCAGCTGCATCACAATTCCACCTCAACCTCTTCCACCAGGGTGTCTCTGTCTCTCTCTCTCTCTCTCCCCCTTCCCCCTCTCTCTCTCTCCCCCTTCCCCTCCCCCCTCTCTCTCTTTCTCTCTCTATCTCTCTCTCTCTCTCTCTCTTTACGAGGAGGAAGGAAGGTCCTTGTAATGGTAGCGGTGAATATTTTAGAAAAGACCTATTTCCTGGGCAGGGTTTTGGCCCCAGACTGACAGATTGAAACGAATACTGTCATAAATAACTTCTACTATGACAAAGAGCCATTAGGGGAGGTCATTAAGAGTCTAAATGGAGGCTATTTCTTATGTATGATGGAGAGAGGGAGGAGGAGAGAGGGAGGAGGAGATATGAGGTGGAGAGCTGCACTACAGTATACGCTTTTTCAATTTCTTTTTTTTTTTTTTTTAGGGCATATGAGGGATATTTCATTCTATTGGGGGGGGGAAGAATGACAAATGATTCCAGTTGTTGTGGTAGCAGTTGAAAATGAAAGCTGACATGGCTATCAGTGGAGGGTCCGGCCCCTCAATAACAGCCTGTCCAGCAGCAGAAACACACAGGGACCCAGAATGAAAGTTGAACAACAAATGATGGCTGGAGAAGAAATCAATAGGTAGAAATCAAGCCTAAGGAACAACAACTGATGTCGCTTGAGCTGAAATCGGCACCTCAGTATTTCATCACCAGGAAAACACACACAGGCTGCGGGAAAAGAGGACAGAAGCAGCAGATGTATGGGCGAGGCCAGGCTCTATTTCTGGGTGTTTTCTGAGAGCATTTCTAAAGGGACATATACAGTAGGTTAGTGTGGCAGCCATGTAGGCGGAATGAAGGAGTGAGGGTGGATGTGTCACGCCCACTGCAGTCCCCAGGGGACAGGTACGACTGGAATGGAACCTGAGAGGTGGCGAACACCCGGCTAATGGAATGTCATGTGACGGGAGAGGAGAACACTAGAGATGTGAAGAGAGAGAGAAAACATCACAATGCCGTGTGTGTGTGTGTGTGCGTGTGTGTGTGTGTGTGTGTGTGGTTGTCAGAGATGTGTTCAGAAACATATACAAGAGGCAGGCTTCTTGACATCATGTCATGGACTCATTACTGTACACTGATCATTATTGTACAGTGGTAATCAGACAGTAAATGGCGTTAAGCATTACAGTACTAAGACAAAAAAACAACTATAAGCTGACAACCATGAATGCCTGTAGTAATCCAGTACCTAGACTGCCTTGACCTTTGTACTGTTTAATTTGTAGAATTTGTTCAGTACAAAACAAAATGGTGTCACCTCCAGTAGTAGTAAGTAAGACAGAAACAGAGCCAGGCTAAATTGGGGCCCAGGTATTGGGGCTAAAGGAGCAGCTCTGAGCGGGTCAGGGTCCAGGGCAGCCAGGGGTTAACCACCGGCGCTGACAGATGAGAAAAGGTCTGCACAGCAG
>NC_139667.1:625043-630043 GCF_951799395.1 Argentina silus
GCCTGTGGGCCTCAGCGCCCCACCTGCTCCTCCGCCCCGCCTGTGGGCCTCAGCGCCCCGCCTGCTCCTCCGCCCAGCCTGCTCCTCCGCCCCGCCTGTGGGCCTCAGCGCCCCAGGCCCTGGCAGCAGCGCCCACACTCTCATGTTCCTCTGCTTGTACGCTACCATACCACACGTGTACCGTTAGGGCCGGGGGCGGGTTGGACCGAGCCTGTCGTCGCTGGTGTTGTTGTTGTTGTTGTTATTGTTGTTGTTGTGGTTTTCACTCAAGTAGATCTGAGTCGACAACGGCGTGGACAGGGAGCGGAGGCGCGGGCGCAGGAGTGACAGGTCGGGGGAGGATTGAGCGATCGTCCCAGGTTACCACGGTGACAGGGACAGCAGCTGTAGCGCCACTCTGACGCGGGAGGCCGGGCCAAGTGGTTACACGCTTTCGGGGCGCGGAAGCCATTTTTCAGCAGAGCGCCGGCGTAATGGATGACACGGCGCCGCGTCCCCGGCCCCGTCCCTCGCCATCTGTGGCGCTCTGCCGGTTGACTGGCAGACGCATCATTAATCCTCACATTACCTCCCGCTGAGAGACACAGGCTGTCGCCGCGGACCAACAACAGTCTTGTAATGCCACCGGTAGCCAATCAGATGACCATCCACTGTACTGTCATGTCACTGGTAGCCAATCAGATGACCATCCACCGTACTGTCATGTCACTGGTAGCCAATCAGATGACCATCCACCGTACTGTCATGTCACTGGTAGCCAATCAGATGACCATCCACCGTACTGTCATGTCACTGGTAGCCAATCAGATGACCATCCACCGTACTGTCATGTCACTGGTAGCCAATCAGATGACCATCCACTGTACTGTCATGTCACTGGTAGCCAATCAGAGGAAACGTGAAACGCACGGCAGAAGTGTCCTTCGTGTTGTGAGGTAAAACTTACCCACGGCCTTGAAGAGAAACGAGTTGAGGCTGTTATGATACCACATCCCAACGGTGTCTGGGACTGTTTATGCACAGCATTTAAACACATTTAATGCAGCATGGGATTGCTTAGGCAGAAAATGAATCTGTTGGGAGGGTTTGTTTACTAAGCGAGGGATATACTGAATAATATTATTCTGAATTAATAGGCAGAGATACGCATACCTGCAGGAGAGCGTAATCAAACACAACAGCTATGACCAACAATGCATAGAGAAGAACAGGGAGATAGAATCCTTTAAATGATGGCAATTTAACAGTATACATTTACATTATCCATCACAAATTCTATTCCCACAAATGACGGATTGCCTGCCTTTTCCTAAATGGTTTGAACTCACAATTTATCTAAAGACGGCAAACTACTATCCTACCTCATTTCACATTAAAAACACTGTTTCACTTTGTGTAAATTAGCATTTTGTCAAGGGCTTAAAAGTCACAATTCACCAATTCACAATTCACGGGTGGATATGAGCAACTTGGAGGCTGTTGTAGAGCAGATGCAAACCCTCTCTTCCTCTCCCTCTGCAGGAGTGTCCCTCAGTCACGGAGGAGGCAGAAGGGAAGAGGGGAGGAAGGGAAGAGGGGAGGAAGGGAAGGAAGCCTAGCCTAAGCCTTGCAGATGAGTGACGCTCAGGCAGCCGGGAGCACAAAAGCCTTTACATCTAGGTAGCTCTGCTCTCCTCTCCTCTCCTCTCCTCTCCTCTCCTCTCGTCTCCTCTCCTCTCCTCTCCTCTCCTCTCCTCTCCTCTCCCCTCCTCTCCTCTCCTTTCCTCTCCTCCCCTCCTCTGCTCTCCTCCCCTCCTCTTCTCTCCTCTCCTCTCCTCCCCTCCCCTCCCCTCTACTCTTCTCTCCTCCCCTCCCCTCCCCTCCCCTCTCCTCTCCCGCCAGCTAAAAATAGTCCTGGAGAAAATGAACTCCAGACTTGGCTGACTGAGTGAGTGACTGGGTTGAGCTGGCCGAGCGGGTTTTATGGTCAGAAGTGATGACGCTGCAGTCCATTCCAGCCCTCCGCCCTTGCCGCCTTAACCATCTGCAACTCCCCCTCCCCCTCCCCCTCTAAACTGTCCTCCTCCCCCCACCCCCCTGCTCCCACACCCCACAACAAATCTAGTTTATTTTGTTCTCTTTTGAACCCACATAGCAAAAAAACACAACACCAGTACAGCTACAGTAGCCTCCCCCTCCCCCCTCCCCCCTCCTCAGTACAGTGCACCTTGGGGGCTTGCTGAGCTGTAATAGGAATCGTAGCGTGGAGAGATTATCACCTGCAGACTACTTCCTGATTTGATCAGAGAGAGAGGGAGAGAGAGAGAGAGAGAGAGAGAGAGAGGGAGAGAAAGAGAGAAGGAGAGAGAGAGAGAGAGAGAAGTAGAGAGAAGGAGAGAGAGAGAGAGAGAGTGAGAAGGAGAGAGAGAGAGTGAGAAGGAGAGAGAGAGAGAGAGAGAGAGAGAGTGAGAGAGAAGGAGAGAGCGAGAGAGAGGCTGCTTCCGTTTGGGATTCCCAGCACTCGTGCCTGGGCTCCAGTAGGAGAGGAGATGGTAGGAGAGGAGATGGTAGGAGAGGAGAGGCTAGGAGAGGAGATGGTAGGAGAGGAGATGGTAGGAGAGGAGGTGCTAGGAGAGGAGGTGCTAGGAGAGGAGATGCTAGGAGAGGAGGTGCTAGGAGAGGAGAGGCTAGGAGAGGAGGTGCTAGGAGAGGTGATGCTAGGAGAGGAGGTGCTAGGAGAGGAGGTGCTAGGAGAGGAGGTGCTAGGAGAGGTGATGCTAGGAGAGGAGATGGTAGGAGAGGAGATGCTAGGAGAGGAGGTGCTAGGAGAGGAGAGGCTAGGAGAGGAGGTGCTAGGAGAGGTGATGCTAGGAGAGGAGGTGCTAGGAGAGGAGGTGCTAGGAGAGGAGATGCTAGGAGAGGAGGTGCTAGGAGAGGAGATGCTAGGAGAGGAGGTGCTAGGAGAGGAGGTGCTAGGAGAGGAGATGCTAGGAGAGGAGGTGCTAGGAGAGGAGATGCTAGGAGAGGAGGTGCTAGGAGAGGAGATGCTACAGATGACGTGATGCCTGAGAGGCGCTGGCTCCGCAGCTCTGTCCTCCTGTCTGTAGGACGGCGGGTGACCAGGGGAGGCTGGCCGAGGTAGAAATCGGAGGACGGGGCTCATTGTAACACATGGAACGGGGAATGGTATCAAACACACACCATTCCTCACCGTACCATTCTTCATTCCGTTTGATACCATTCCTCATTCTGTTTGATACCGTTCTTCATTCCGTTTGATACCATTCCCCGTTCTGTTCCGTGCATTACAACGAGCCCGTCCTCTGATTTCTACCTCGGCCAGCCTCCCCTGGTGGTGAAGGGAGGTGCAGGCCTGAGCCTATCCCAGCGTGGGAACACCTGTTGTTGTTGTTTGTGGAGCAGGTTGGACAGATTGTAAGAGCTGAGGGCTGTTCCCCTGTCATCCCCTGATACTACTCTATGGGTCTGGCATGTCTCTCACTTTCCCCTCCTCTTCCTCTCACTCCCCCCCTCCCTGTGCTTCTCTCTCTCTCTCTCTCTCTCTCTCTCTCTCTCTCTCTCTCTCTCTCTCTCCATTCTCTCTGTTCACGTAGGAGAGGCCAGGGAGGTGGTAATTGAAATGCTAATAACACCATGCTGGGCAGAGTAGAGCTCTGCAATATCAATCTGACTGCCTTTCCCCAGCTAAAACAGAGAGAGGTAGAGGCACACACACACACGTGCGCACACACGCACGTATCCCACGCACACACACACATGCACATACACACACGCACACACACACACACACACCCACGCACACACACACACAGAGTCACACTACAATATCCTGCCCTGGGTGCTGGTCATAAACCGAGCCTGCGGGGCAGGGTATTAAAGTCGGCAGGTAACACTATTAAAGCGGAAGTGTCAGGTTGGGCGGCGGTGGGGCCCACATCAGGGAGTAATAACAAGGCGCCCGCGGTCACAGGCACTCCGGGCTGTCATCTCTCTCCATCTCCTTCTCATTTCTGTTGGAGGCGTTTTCCCCCTCCTAATAGCAGGCTGCAGTGTCCATCCCTCCCTCCGTCCCTCCGTCCCTCCCTCTCTCCGTCCCTCCCTCCCTGTGAGAGAAGCAACCAACCGACCAACCGACCAAGCGTGGAGTCACATGACCGAGGCCCTGCGGAGCTGAGAGGCCAGCTTTCCTGTCATTCATAAAGGTGTCATGCTGTGGAACAAAGATGCCCCTTGCTCTGACTGTATTAGTAATGCAGATCCAGGGACTGGGGGGGGGGGGGGGGGGGGTGATGGAGAGGTAGAGAGATAGAGGGGAGGGGGAGAGAGAGATGGAGAGAGAGAGAGAGAGAGAGAGAGAGAGAGAGATGATGGAGAGAGGAGAAGAAAGATGTGAGGAAGAGGTAGAGAGAGATGGAGAGGTAGAGAGGTGGTGGGGGGTGGGGGGGGAGGGGGGGGGACAGGAGCTGCGGCTCATCAATTGTGAGGGTGAGTTCAGTGTGGCGCTGGTGCAGCAGCAGTGTGTAGGTGATCCATCACCCCGCCCGGCCCACGGCACTCGCCACCGACGCCCCAAAACGCCGCTGAAAGCCTCTGATGGATGCTTGGTGAGGGGGCCGTCAATTCACTGTCAGCTCAACTACGGCCCGCACTCCAATTTTATATTTTTTATCTTCCTCTTTCTCTCTCTCTCTCTCTATCATTCTGTTCTTTCTGTCTTTTCTATTTTTCGGGGGCAGAATTGCATTTTCTTGCATTTGTTTAGGGGAATGAGGATTAGCACGCCCGGGCGCATTGCATCACCTGTTTACTGAGGCGACGGAGAGAGCTGGGTAGGCAGGTCTCTCTCTCTCTCTCTCTCTCTCTCTCCATCTCTCTCTCTCTCTCTCTCTCCATCTCTCTCTCTCTCTCTCCATCTCTCTCTCTCTCTCTCTCTCTCTCTCTCTCTGTCTCTGTATTTCTCTGCCTTTCTCGGTTGAGGGGTTATTGAAATCTACCGCGAT
>NC_139667.1:635043-653951 GCF_951799395.1 Argentina silus
CACACACACAGAAACACACCCACACACTCAAACACACACAGATCCCTCATCCGCCCTCCCTGGTGCTTGTTGCAGACGCTGTGAGAGTGGAACAGGTGTCTGTGCTGTTCTACGCTAGTCAAGGCCTTCCCTGCCACCTCCTCCATCCTGCTCCCCGCTGACAGCCATCAGTCACAGCCTCAGAATTAGCAGCGTCAGCCTCCCCCCCAGGGCCCCAGTCTCCCTGTCACTCACAACCTCATCTCTGTCCCTCTACTGCCATCACAAAATGACACTAGAGCACACACACACACACACACACACACACACACACACAAATACGCAAATAACACATCTAAAAACAACGCCACTTTTTTTTATTTATATCAGGATCCAAAGGAATAGACAATGCTAGTTGTGTGGCGTAGAGCCTCAGGGGACAGGCTCAGATACCTGCCTGCTCCTGGGACCAGTTACATCTCTTACTTACTCTGCAGTCTACAGTCACACTCTAGAATTACATTAGTACACACACACACACACACACACACACACACACTCAGGATCCAAAGGTATAGACAATGCTAGTTGTGTAGCTTGAGGGGGCAGGCTCAGAGATGTGTCTGCTCTTGGGACCACTTAAATGTCTTACTCCTCCTCTCAGTCTGCAGTCTCCAGTCACACTCTACAATTACATTTGTACACACATCAGACATACACCAGCGCGCGCGCGCACACACACACACACACACACACACACACACACACACACACACACACACACACACACACCCATGAGGAAAGCCAGACAGTCTAACAAACAAAGCATGAAGACAATGGTGTCAGAGTGAGAGGTGGAAAGTTGAGTGTCTGTCACAGCATTCAACCATTTAACTCCAAGGCATCAAAGGCAGGAGGGACCTTCAAAGGACATCCAGGCAGCGCCGGGTCGACAGGCCCGGCCCCGCGCACGTCTGGGGACGGACGGGCCGAACGGTGCTATTGTTCCTCCTTCTTCTCTCCCTCTGATCTCTTTGTTCTCCTCCGTCTTGAAAGGGAGAGAGAGAGAGAGAGGGAGAGAGGGAGAGAGGGGGAGCGGGTGTCGTGCACGGGTCGCCCGTCCCGCGTTATCAAGCCCTCATTAGTGGGATGTGATTGGTGTCTGGAGCGTCTGGGAGGGTCAGTGGGTCGGCGGGCGGGCGGGCGGGCGGAGGCAGAGTGGGGCTGACAGGGATGGTCTTGACACCGCCTGACTACTTCTGCCTCGCCTCACCGTGCCTCAGCTCCCCGCGCCCGCGCCCGCGCCCGCGCCCGCGTCGCCTCCAGCACACCTCTGACTGGGAGAGGGATGTCAGCTGACACAGAGCAGGATCCTCGGTGGAATAGAGATGCCAGCTCAAAGAGGCGTAGGAGTTTACAGAACCTCTCCAACGCACGGAACAAACACTGAAACAAGAAGAAGAAAGAAGACGCCGTTGGGAGGAGCCGAGGTCTGGGCCTGGAGGATTGGTGCATCTGAGCCCCGCTGAGATTTCATATCTGGGTTAGGGAAATGGGATTCTTGTCTGATGAAATCACCTCACAAGCGATGTCTGCTAGATATAGTTCCTGCCCTTGACGGATCAGGGCATAAGGACAATAGGCGGCCATTTTGCATAATAACGCCAGTCAGCAGAAGTTCTAAAGGTCAAGCCAATGTCGTTTTGTGGTGATTTTGCAAAACGATTTTTCGAACGACAGGCTGGCGAACAAAGGCCGTCTGATAACGCTTGTCAGCTAAATTGAAAAGGCCGATGTTATTTCCTTGGTGATTTTCAAAAAACCTGATTCTCGAACGACAGGCTGGTGAAGAAAGGCGGGCGTTTGCCATATTGGATTGTGACAACTGAACAACCGTGTGTGTGAGACACATTGATTTCCTTTACCTGGTTCCCATTATGCTGCTGTATGCAGAATGGGATCTGACACGTATTACCTGGAGAGGGGGGGGGGGGGGGGGGGGCATGACACATGCCTAACACCCCCAGATTAGATGGTTAGATTCTCCTCTGGCAAAGGCAAAGTGATTCTTCTGGGGGTTGAGGTGAGGGCAGGGGGATGGACAACTCCATTGGTACGCTGTGTTCTTCTGAACGATTTATCCGCTCACAATCAATTGATGCGTTCAATGATATGCTTCTGTTTATCCAGGCAGGGGCAGGTGGTGCCTACGTTGCCTATGGTCCATTCACTGCTCAGTCTGTTATGGACTCTTCATCCAGAAAACACAAAAGAGAGGCCAAATTGCTCTGTCTGGAATGTGACATTGAAACAGAGAGCGTGGAATAAAGTGCCATATTGACGATGCGTCCCTCCAGAACAGGTTGAAATGAGCAGTGTTATCTGGAGTGGTCCTGGCCACTATTGATCCTGTTTCAACACCAGCATCGACAAAGAGATATCATTACCAATAATGTGCTCATAAAGCCGCTTGCACAGAATAACCAACAATTAAATAATCTCTCACAGCAAAACTGACTTTCTAAAAGCTTTGACACTGCAGGCACGATTGTTTTTCCCCCTGAACATGTGAGAAAATGCTGATGTTAATATAACAATAAAATAGTTATTGCAGATCTGTAGCATATACAGAGGTATGTGTACAGGCCTACATCTTACTTACAAGTATATTAAAATGTAACTGTTGCGTTACGGGGTAATGATATTTCTATGAGCCGCTACTCATATTAATAAACTTCATTACATTTATGTTTACATTTATATTTATTAATATACTTCATGTTTACATTCATGTATGTTGACTGAGGGAGGGTAAGGCACACAGACACAGTACTTTAAAACGCAGTGAAACCGTGATTTCAAGCCTATCAGTGAGAGCGCTGTCCGTACGGAGCTGGACCCGGGAGGCACGGTGTCCTACGCTGTAGCCTACGTGGCCGGGACTGTGTGTTTGTAAACACCGCCTGTCACCGGAGAAGACGGCGAAATCACACAGCTTTAGAGGTTGAGCTATCATCAACTCCTTGACTTAATACAGGTTGAACAATTACGCTGCAGCAGGTAATTATGATTAGCCGAGGATTGTGTGAGTCAAGGACAGGCGCTGCGGGGTGAGGTTAACCGCCTCTCAACCCTTGACAGCCTGACTCACGCTCAGACTCAAGGACACTACTGGAGGGAGACGGGGGGAATCTGCATTCAACCACTAGAAGAAGAGGTATTCTTCATTTTTACATTTACATTTATGGCATTTAGCAGACGCCTTTATCCAAAGCAAATACATTTGTTTCAGTAAGTGAATCATCTATCCAACAGTCATCATAAGACACAGTAATCAATGCTCATACCAGGGGCCACTGGCAGTCGTAATGCAAGAAGGCATTTTTTTTATTTATTAATTATTTATTAACAGGAGAGAACTTGTACAGGGGGGTAGTGGAAGTGAAGAGGTCTCTAGGGTTGGGGTTAGGGTTAGTACAGGGAGGGTAGTGGGGGTCAAGAGGTCTTTAGGAGGGACTGTTAAGATGTAGCCTGAAGAGATGGGTCTTCAATCTACGGTGGAAGATCGGTAGTGACTCTGCAGTCCTGATAGCGGTGGGAAGCTCGTTCCACCAGCGGGGCGCCAGGACAATGAAAAGCCGTGACCGAGTGGCGCGGCCACTGCATCCACGTAGAGGTGCCAGGCAGGCAGCCGAGGTGGAAGAGCGGAGTGATCGTGCAGGGGTTTGGGGGCTGACCATTGCTTGCAAGTAGGGAGGGGCTGTTCCCTTTGCCACCCGGTAGGCGAGCACCAGGGTCTTGAACCCGGTCGAGAGTGCGGAGGAGGGGCGTGTCATGGGAGACTTTGTGGAGGTTGAACACCAGACGAGCGGCAGCGTTCTGGATTCATTCCTGTGGGGAGGGGGGGGGGGTTCACTGATGGCAGTACATACAGTTGAAGAAATGCATCCGATGCATTCTGGGCCTATGATAGCGATACACACTCACCGAACACTTTATTAGGAACACCTGTACACCTTCTCATGGTGGAGGAACACCTATACACCTTCTCATGGTGGAGGTGGTGGAACACCTGTACACCTTCTCATGGTGGAGGTGGTGTAATGGTGTGGGGAATGTTTTCTTGGCACACTTTGGGCCCGTTAATACCAGTCAATCATCTCTTGAATGCCACAGCCTATTTGAGTATTGTTGCTGACCATGGTCCCTTCATGGCCACAATTGACCCATCTTCTAATGGCTCCTTCCAGCATGATAATGCACCATGTTGCAAAGCAAGAGTCGCCTCAAACTGGTTTCATGAACATGACAATGAGTTCAGTGTTCTTCAGTTCTTCCCAGTCACTGGATCGGAATCTGATAGAACACCTTTGGGATGTGGTAGAACGGGAGATTCACAGCTTGAAAGTGAACCTGAAAAATCTGCAGGAATTGCTTGATGCAATCATGTCATCATGGACCAGAATCTCAAAGGAATGTTTCCAACATCTTGTGGAATCAACGCCACGAAGAACTGAGGCTGTTTTGAGAGCAAAGGGAGGCCCTACCCAGTATTAATATAGTGTTCCTAATAAAGTGTTCGGTGAGTGTATAGCTACTGTGTGAGTCAGGGGAGGCTGCTGTGGGTAGAAATCGGAGGATGCAGGCTCATTGTAATGCATGGAACAGAATGGATTTCTACATCCAGCAGCCCCCCCCCCCCCCCCCCCAGCGTGGGTCTCCACCTGGCGTCTTTGTTGACAGGGACATTAGTTTATTGACGTCCTCTGTATTTACCTTATATGAGATAATTAACTCTGAAGAAAGAAGTTGGGAGTTTTGCAGCCGCCGCAATAAACATGTTTCTCTATTAAAGCCGTCTAATTAGAATTCAAGCTGGTCTTCAAGGAGGATAACAAACACGAGGGCAGTCATAATTGTAAACCGACCGTGCTCAGAGAGGAGAGCAAACACGATGGCCACGCCTGTGGAGCCCCATCACGGTCACACAACGCTGTCTGGCAAACGCTCCCCACACCAGCCGACGCCACCGCTGCCAGATGGCTTCTGTTTGCCGGGAGAAAGAAAAAAAAGGTCACGGCGATTTTGTCCAATCACCTCCCTCAGAAGCCGAGCTATCTCTTCATCTTTAAACGCCGGTTTCATGTGAAGAGAATCAGTGGTCATTAACTCCATTAGAGCTGCAAACGCACTGGGAGGGAACAACTACGGCCATCACAATGTGGAGGGCAAAAAAAAGGAGAGTCTGTGTGTACAGTGCGTGTGCGTACATGTTTGCCTGCATCCATAAATGTGTACGTGTGTGTGTACGTGTGTGTGTGTGTGTGTGTGTGTGTGTGTGTGTGTGTGTGTGTGTGTGTGTGTGTGTGTGTGTGTGTGTGTGTCTGGATGTTAAGACGAGTATTTCGGAATCTAAAAGCACGGTTTAATGTTTGCTCTTTCCAAACATAAAAAGGAGGCCAACTCTGAGAGGGGGGGCTGGGTCGCCGGGCAGGAATATGCCAGCGTTACATTTCCAAGTCCGCCTGTGTCCAGTCAAGGACCTTCAGGCCCGGTGATTGATCAATAGAGCGCAGGCGTTAAGAGGATGCAGGCCTCCGGCGGCGCTTGCCAATAACACCTAACTTACCATGACCCAGTTCTCCGTCAGACATGACAGGCGCTTACCAGAATGGATTACTCAGGCTGCACACTGTTAATAAGACTGTGGCACTGTTAATAAGACTGTGGTGCATCAGGAGAGGGGGGGAGAGGGGGAGGAAAAAGAGAGAGAGAGAGAGAAATAGTGAGAGAGAGTATGTGTGAGGGAGAAAGAGAGAGAGAGGGGGGAGAGAAAGAGAGAGAGATGGAAAAGAGAGATTGGGAGTATGTCAGAGAGAGAGGGAGAGAGAGAGAGAGAGAGAGAGATGGAAAAGAGAGATTGAGATTATGTCAGAGAGAGAGAGAGAGGTTGAGAGTATGTCAGAGAGAGAGAGAGAGGTTGAGAGTATGTCAGAGAGAGAGGCAGAAAGAGAGAGAGAGAGAGAGAGAGATGGAAAAGAGAGATTGAGAGTATGTCAGAGAGAGAGGGAGAGAGAGTACCTGAGAGAGACAGACACCAGGAGGAGGAGGAGGGAGGAGGGGGGGGAGGGATGCATTAGACTGCAGTCCCTGTCACAGCCTGGTGGCAGCCATCGCTCCAGCGGCTCAGGAGACGGCAGTGGGGGTGGCGGTGCCCCACCCCCACCCCACCCCACCCCACCACCGCCACCGCCACCGCCTGCATATGCAAGGGATACGACTATTTATTTATCATGCAGAGCAAATTATGAGCTCCTGTGTCAAGGAAATGTGTTGTGAGCGACAAGAGAGAGATAGGGAGAGTGTGAGAGAGACGCGGGGGGGGGGGGGGGGGGGGCTAAGGAGAGGGGGAGGCTAGACATTGGAGTCGAGACGCCTGCTTAGGAGAGTAATGATGATACGATGTGGAGGAATGAATGAGACATGGAGGTCACGTCTGTCGACAGTCTCCTTCTCTGGTCCCCTGGGGGGTTATGGGGGGAGGGGGGGTGACTTCTCTGCTCAATGCTATGATCCCAGAGGCGGTAAATGAGGTCTGTTTCAGCAGCAGTCTATTAGGCTCTATCAGGGCCACAGCCAAGGTCACAGCAAAGGTCACAGCGACACATGTTACCCTGAGGAGGAACACAGGGGCTTTTTCTATTGATTTGCTCTGTCAGGTGACATGTGTAAGGCCTATATGCTCTTAACAGGCGGGGGTTGTATCTGCTTAGGTGTGTGAGCGTGCGTGTGTGCATGCGAGTCAGTCAGTGAGTGTGTGTGTGTGTGTGTGTGTGTGTGTGTGTGTGTGTGTGTGTGTGTGTGTGTGTGTGTGTGTGTGTGTGTGTTATCTTGTGAAGTCTTGTTTTCTTTCAGGCAACATTTCCCAGCGATTTCTCTCAGTTTCAGGATTTGGGATGATAAATAATTCAGAAGGAAATCAATGTCTCCGCAGCTAAGGCACTGGATCTAACATGTTAGGCTACTTCCTGACAGAGAAAGACATTTTCTGAAATGCTATCATGGTCAGCCACACAGAGACAACATTCTTTTGCAGGTGTTTCTGCTTCTTTCATCTAAATCATGCAATCCTTTGTCACCTGGGTGAAATAGGCAATACAGCTTCAAGGTTCTCCCCAGGACTGTTGAACACGGTGGCGCAGGGGCGAATTATCAAAACGGACTCGCGCTAATTAATGTCAAAATGCAATAAAATACAGCTAAAAACGCTGAATTAACTGAGGAACATCATAAGGCTTTCACTTTCCCCTTAACAACCATGTTGTTGGTGATCAAAGACAGTTACTCTCATGTCACCAAATATCACTCCCATTTGCTCTGAAATGTTTGCAAAGTGGCGGAGCCGAGTGGACAGAGTAGAGGCTTTGAGCAGGACCGTGAGCTCTGACACGTCCGTGTCAAACGGGAGGCAACGACCTCCAACCAGAATACAAAAGGGACCGGGGATGAAGAGGACCCTGGTATTGATTCATCTTCTATGGCCACAAATACTTTACAGCATAATAAGGCTATGCTTCAAGCCTTATTCGTACCCTTTTAAGGCTTCAAATGGCCTTGCCATTATCTACAAATCACTGCTGTCTCCACCTGTGGCTCCTCGCTAAACCCATATGTCAGTGAGCGCATGGGAAAGTAGAGCACAGCCATCGCACTGGAGCTAGCTAACACCCTCACAAAAATGTCATGGTTTTTTTGTTGAGGATTTAAGGGATCTGAGTAAGAGAGAGAGAGAGAGAGAGGGGGGGGGTGGTGGTGTTCAGGCTCCCTGCATCCATCTGAGATGCTGAATATGGAAGGAGCCCCCCCATGGGGGTTCTTGATGGTACATTTGTTTATGACCTTCACAGCCAGGGAGGGGAGTCAACGATCGCTGTGATTGACTCTTCAGCAGCCCAGCCAGGGCAGGCCCTGCGTGGGCGGCTTGGCAACACAGTGTAGCGGCTAGGCTAGGCTAGGCTAGGCTACTCCCAGGAGGACCTGCTGTCAAACACACAGCCTAGCGGCTAGGCTAGGCTAGGCTAGGATAGGCTAGGCTACTCCCAGGAGGACCTGCTGTCAAACACACACGTGTTTGATGCCATTACTCATTCCGTTCTGTGCATTACAACGATCCTCCGATTTCTACCTCCCCTGGCTGTCATCGTAACAACAGCACCGGCTGTGGCGCTCTGCTCTGCTCTGCTCGGTTTATCACTTCCTCCCCCCGGTGCAGCAGCGGATAGCGGAGCGGCAGCAGCAGAGAGGGGGGAGGCGGTTAAAGGCTCTGTTGTTTACATCAAACTGCCTGAGAGACTGTAGGAGGTTCAGATGAGTGTGTGGGACTGTGGTGAAAACACGACTGTGCTGGGAATGCTGACCAGGGGAGGCCGGCGGAGGTAGAAATCAGAGGACGGGTTCATTTTAATGTACGGAATGGAATGAGGAACGATATCAAACACACCGTTCCTCGTTCCATTCCGTGCATTGCAATGAGCCCGTCCTCTGATTTCTACCTCCGCCGGCCTCCCCTGGTGCTGGCACGCCTAGCGAGACACTACAGCGCAGCAACACATCCCACCACAACAACTGTCTCAGGCCACGCGGAACAAAACGTCCTGATGAGTCAGGACACCAAGCGCTAACGAGGGAGCGGAGAACACAACCTCATCCTCTCTCAACATCTGCCCTCTGATGGAACAAAGGCTGATACAGTACCGGTAGTGTACCACGACAGAGGCTCCTTAAAGGGATCCGGAAAAATAACAAATTAATACAAGCCACCTGCCGGCTTTCACTCAATACACACAGGAAGCAGGCCTAGGTAATGAAACGCATGCTGTCACAAAACACATTTGATTTGAGAAGAATTGCCAAGGATATGAAGAAAGAGAGAAAGAGAGAGAGAGAGAGAGAAAGAGAGAGAGAGAGAGAGAGAGAGAAAGGGAGAAAGAGAGAAAGAGAGAGAGAGAGAGAGAGAGAGAGAGAGAGAGTAAAGCTAACTGAATTCCTCTCCCACTCCATTGAAGCTACAGGACACTCAAAGGGCCCCAGTGGCAGCCTTCACAGTGTGATATGCTTTGTTGGGCACACACCAGGCTTTCCCTTTAAACAGTACAGAAACAACCCAGCGGTAATACATATATGAACCATCTGAGAACGGCCTTGTTTATTATGGATGAATCAGCCTGCTAATGGAACTCCCTCCTCCTCCTCGCCCCAAAGACATTCTTCCTGACAACAAAAGGATGATGCAGCCTCTGAATGTACGCAGCGCTAATGTAGGAACGCTGCTGCTCAGACGACGACCAGGCGAGTGTTCTCTGTCAAAGACAGTGGTAGTCGGCCTGTATTCATATGGTAATGAGGCCTGAAAGGAAGACGTAGTGTGCTGTACAGTAGTGTTAAAGACCATCTGTGGAGAAGTAGTTTAATCAGTGTGGGTTTCCACATAAAAGAGGGTGATTGTGCTCTCCATTCTCATGCAGCCATGCGGGGTTGCAGCAGGAGGTGACTCCATTCAAGAGCTGCGCTGCTGCACGCTCGGGCTGAATAGGCTGGAGACGGGTCCCTGAGATTTCCTGTCCAAACCCATTCCCGTTTTCACAAGGTAAAGAATTGCGAGAAACCGGAAAATTATAGTACATTATGTCTCTGAACAGCGTGACGTGAAATGGAACTGTTAAATGATATGCAGCGTCTAAATCTGGTTTCTCTGCGGCCTTCTCTGCTGCTATAACTGCATGATCAATCATCAACGCTCAGTGTGTGTGTGTGAATGTATGTAAGTGTGTGTGTGTGTGTGTGTGTGTGTGTGTGTGTATGTGTGTCTGTGTGTGAATGTGTGTGTGTGTGTGTGTGTGTGTGTGTGTGTGTGTGTGTGTGTGTGTGTGTGTGTGTGTGTGTGTGTGGGTGTGTGTGTGTGTGTGTGTGTGTATGTGTGTGTGTGTGTGTGTGTGTGTGTGTGTGTGTGTGTGTGTGTGTGTGTGTGTGTGTGTGTGCTGTTGTAGCCTACCGTATATACAGACACAAAGTCATCATGAATTTAAAGTGCACACCTTGTTTATGCTGAAACTGTAAACACTACCTTGAAATGCAGTTACTGCGGTAAGAAAAGGAAAAAAGCGAATCGGCAAATGCAGAGGGCTTCAGCGGAGAGCACTGGTGACACGATAGGAGTAAACCGACATGTCACACTATCGGTTTCTGTATTACTGTGTGTTCAGACAGTTCGGAACACAAGCTGGAGGCATAGCCAAGTTTCCCCGGAGAAACTGCCCAGTTTCCAAAGTTAGCCGGGAAGCCGGTGATTTTCAACACAGGTGACATGGGGATATAGTCTTTGCCAAAAACAGCCTTTGCTCAGTCACTTTACTAACTTCAGGATCCATCACATTTAAGCGAATGAATAAACAACAAGTTTAGTTGTATATATTTTAGCTCTCCTTGTAAAATTACGGGAAAATATTCAACCCTACTGCACACACCGCTTTGCCACTGAGGCCTTTTCAAAAATAATGAATGTGCTGCTCCTTTCACTCAGAACGCACACCACAGGGATGCAGAGACATGCTGCTTTAACATCAGCAGTTCACACTTCACACTCACCTCAGTTCCTCATACTAAACCTGCCTGAGTGTGGCCTACAGCAGTCTCCAGCCTCCAGCATCCATGCAGTACAGCATGACCAGCATTCCATTGCTAAAATTGCAACATCTCATGCATCATTATTTAAAACCCGCCATGTCAATGCAAATAGGCTAGATGAGAAGCATGTAAGACCTGGCCTGGAGTAAGAGTCATTTATTTAGTAATGTTAAGTTTAAGCCTCTCCAATGTGTTTGAAAACCGTGTCTGTCTCCAGTGACTAGTGGGGATGTTTGTCTACAGTGACTAGTGGGGCTGTTTGTCTCCAGTGACTAGTGGGGCTGTTTGTCTACAGTGACTAGTGGGGCTGTTTGTCTACAGTGACTAGTGGGGCTGTTTGTCTCCAGTGACTAGTGGGGCTGTTTTCTACAGTGACTAGTGGGGCTGTTTGTCTACAGTGACTAGTGGGGCTGTTTGTCTACAGTGACTAGTGGGGCTGTTTGTCTACAGTGACTAGTGGGGCTGTTTGTCTCCAGTGACTAGTGGGCTGTTTTCTACAGTGACTAGTGGGGCTGTTTTCTACAGTGACTAGTGGGGCTGTTTTCTACAGTGACTAGTGGGGCTGTTTGTCTACAGTGACTAGTGGGGCTGTTTTCTACAGTGACTAGTGGGGATGTTTGTCTACAGTGACTAGTGGGCTGTTTGTCTACAGTGACTAGTGGGGCTGTTTTCTACAGTGACTAGTGGGGATGTTTGTCTACAGTGACTAGTGGGGCTGTTTTCTACATTTCTCACCATAACCTACTTCCTGCCTCCAAAGATGGGTTTTTCTCTTGACCAATCGATAGCGCCCATCAATTAAGACTGATGTGCTCTGATATCTATTAGACTCTCCTGATCCATCTTCATTTCCACCAAATTAACCAGAGTGCTCTGGGAGCCACTCAGACTGTCTCAGCTGGAAATTACTCATTCACTCGTTTAACTCATGGAGTTCATGAGGGAGAGGGGGGGAGGGCAACAGCAGCCATGCCCTCTTGTGTTTGGCCTCAAATAGAGATAGAAATCAAAGGGAGGCTGACTGACAGACACTGCTTGTAATGTCCTGCTATTAGATTCATAGAGAGAAGCTGAAGCAGCTAGATAGATAAGTGTGTGAGAGAGAGAGAGAGAGAGAGAGAGAGAGAGAGAGAGAGAGGGAGGGAGGGAGAGAAAGAGGATGTGTGAGAGATAGAGAGAGAGGGAGGGAGGGAGGGGGAGAGAGAAAGAGGATGTGTGAGAGATAGAGAGAGAGGGAGGGTGAGAGAGTTGAAAGGGTTGCCATGGGGGTGTCAATGAGGTGCAGCTCCTGCCCTGCATCCTAACAGACGGCCTCGTCCCCCAGAGTTCTGCTGCTGATACACCTTTGTTGTGCATTTTCTGCACTGAAAGGGACTCACTATATTGCTGGAAAGCAAAAACTGCAACACCCACCCACACACACACACACACACACACACACACACACACACACACACAAACACACACAAGCACACAAGCATACTTGCACACACAATTATTACAGTACCGAAAAGGTTTCTCTTTGAAAGGAAAAACTCTTTCATATTGACTGAATCTGAATGACAGTCAGAAAATGTGTCTATAGCCTGCCCATTTTCTCCTTTCTCCTCTCTTTAAACTCTCAATTTATCTTCAAGGGTCAACTTTCAGGATGCTGAATAATAATGAGCCCCCTCCCTTGTGCATCTCCTCTGCTAGGATCCTGCTCCCTGCCACATAATGGCAAAAGAAGAAAGAAAGCAATGTGGAGAGAATAATTTCAGGCGACCATTATCCCATTTATTCTGCCCACTGTTACCGGATTGCAGTGTGAGTTCTGCCTTACTGTAGATACTACAGCACAAAGCACACTTCAACACACACTGCTGTCCTTTTCATGACACCACTTTACAGTGAAGGGATGTTGATGGCTTGACAGAGGGAGGCATTCTCATGTAAAGCCAGGGAGTAGGCTACAGTGTGCCCCTGTTGAAATTGAGGGTGGAAAGAATTGTTTCTTATCTCTTGATGGATGCAATACATTTGTAAATGTGACAACTGTCTGCAAGACACGCGCGCACGCACACACACACACGCACACACACGCACACACACACACACACACACACACACCACGTGTTCTGAGGTATATCTGGCCTGGAGATGTGACGTCTTCTTGGAGAGATAGGGCGCGAGCCTGGGCTCCTATGACTTGATTAAAACCGTTAGCTAGCTCCAACAAGTAGAGAAAGAAACTAATACAGATGTGTGTGTAAAGCTAGTCGAAATGTTACAACATGAAAATACAATTGACAGGAGTCGATAAAGGCAAAGCTGTCGACCAACGCTACCGTTTAGTTTCTGCTAGCTTTACAACTGTTGGGTCCAACTCACCACGGAGTTCTTCATGGTCGACTTGACCGTAAAACCTTCCGTCCTCAGCTCCATCCTGTCCAGGGCTCTCATATTGGTGCACATGGTAAAGGCAATAATGACACAAACTAAAAAACCTAAAACGTTTAACAGTTAACTTGTAAAATGTTTCCGGTTATTCACGGATAAAGCTAGACTTGACTTGTGGCTATCTGTTAGGGTTGCTAAGGAAGCCCTTTTGAAGACGCGCTCTGGTTGCTATGCGGAATGTGTCCATGTTGCCATAGAAACGCCACCACGTTCTCTGAGGAGAAGCAACATGGCTGATGTTTCTTTAGACTTTTCAGACCTACTTTGTCTTCAAAAAACATATGTCAGTATCAAAACTGAAGTAGTTACATATTGCATAGGCTTATACATCAAGATTAACATTGAAAAGTGTTGTGGAATTAATGTATAGCCACAGAATGGGAAAAATAATATATTTGTCTTCATCTTCTTCCATTGTTATTATTTTTTGTTTAATGTCTTGCAATGACTTGGCAAACTTTGGAAGACTTTCTAAACAGATTAACTGCTCATAGCGTTAATCAGTTCATGCTAAAGCGAAAAACAAACAGCCTTATGTATTTCTATCACTCCTGCATGATGCTCTTGTCTTTTTACTTTCCTGAATAAAATAAAAATCATGGGTGATGTATGCTTCACATAATGGAGCAGACTTCCATCCCAAGTGCTTAATGATGCCTCCTCCTCTGGCAGCTTCACTGAGGCCTTGACTCCCAAAGCTGGTTAGAGAGAGAGGCCGGGTATTGAATCATTCCAATTTAGGGATGTGGCACTTTTAATCTCCTATGTCCTTTTGCCTCTGGGGACTTTCTCCAGAGCTTGGGCAACTGTTATTAATCTTCAGTGTGCAGGCAATTTCTCTAAAAGCCCCTATTTGTTTTTTATGGCTCCATTGAGAGCGGAAAGGGAGACTGTAAACAAAGCATGCAGGGAAGGCGAGTTATGTCCCTGTCAGCAGTGGTCGCTGGCCCTCGCTCCTCTCTCCTCTCTCAGAGGATTAAAAAGAGGAGTTTCTAAAGCAAACTGGAGCGTCAGCATGAATTCAGCTGAACTGAGAAATGGCTGTTCAAATGGAAAGGTATCACACTGTTAGAGAGAGAGGGGGAGAGAGAGAGGAAGAGAGAAAAACGGGTATTTGGGAAATTGTGCATTGTGATCTGGAAACAGAGACAGTCAGCAAGGATGTTGTTTTTTGTGAATATCAAATATAGGTTTGCTGCTGCATTTTCCCATTTGGTATTGTGCTGCTTCACCCCACAGGTCAAGTTAACTTCTACACATCTGTTTTCCTCTGCTGCTACCCCAAGGACACCAACAATGCCTTTCTTTTCTCAACAGTCCACAATTCATCTTCTTGTTTTCGACCACTAATGATGTGTGGGCCTATATGTGTGTGTGTGTGTGTGTGTGTGTGTGTGTGTGTGTATGTGTGTGTGTGTGTGTGTGTGTGTGTGTGTGTGTATGTGTGTGTGTGTGTGTGTGTGTGTGTGTGTGTGTGTGTGTGTGTGTGTGCTTTTCTGTTTTGATCTCTCAGATAATACCCTGGCACGCCGTGAAAGGATGGAAAATACTGCTGCCAGCCAAGGTAGCTACAGTATATATATATATATGCCTTGATGAATAGTCTGTTTGTGTTTTTTCAACCTCAGCACCTCCATCCTGTGGTCTCCTGGTTTGATCTCCAGCTCATTTGCCGGGTCACCTCCATGCCCCGTCAGCGTCCTCTGCAGGGAAAACCAGCAATTATGACATCATTAAAGCAGAATAACATAAACGCAAAGGAACAGTTCCGTCTGAGGGAAACTGAGATGACAGTTGCACATGTCCGCCAATTACCATGCAGCAAAAAAACGCCATTAGACTTGGCTGTTTTTAGAGCGGGCTGTCACTGCGGACCCCAGAAGGCCAGAGTGTTTGTCAGTTCATGCATGTCATGTGGAGACGTGTGTGAGGGACCGAGGCTTGGAAGCAGTGCACCAGATAAATATTGTAGCACGAGCAGCAAAGATGATGGGTTACGGTGTGTGTGTGTGTGTGTGTGTGTGTGTGTGTGTGTGTGTGTGTGTGTGTGTGTGTGTGTGTGTGTGTGTGTGTGTGTGTGTGTGTGCGTGTGTGTGTGTGCATGCATGTGCGTGTGTGTGTGTGCGTGTGCGTGCGTGCGTGTGTGTGTGTGCGTGTGTGTGTGTGTGTGCGTGCGTGTGTTCATACATCCACTAGAATGGCACATACAGTTCTAGTTTTTTCACACCCGTTAATAAAGGTTAGGATAGGCAACTTTCCCCTGGAGCCTTAAAACCACTGCATCGCTCTGCTCAGGTAGGCAGGCAGGCAGACAGGCAGGCAGACAGACAGGCAGGCAGAGAGACAGACAGGCAGACAGGCAGGCAGACAGACAGACAGGCAGGCAGGCAGGCAGACAGACAGACAGACAGACAGACAGGCAGACAGACAGACAGGCAGACAGACAGGCAGGCAGGCAGACAGACAGGCAGACAGGCAGGCAGGCAGGCAGTTGGCTGGGGGATACTTGATATGGACACAGAGTCGTGCACCTCACCCCTGAAAGCCACAACGTATTGATCGTCATGAATAATACACGCAGCTTTGAGGCCAGCTGATGTTGGAGAGCTCGGCTATCTCTCTGGGCGAATAACATGCCTACTGGTGCGTGGCGCGCTGCTCTGATCGGATATTTAAATGATGAATATGTGAATTCAATACTCGTCAATCTCTGGTAGGATGAGGCCCTGTTGTTGTCTCGGTGGCGTCTCTCGTCAGCGCGTCTGATCAGGCTGGATGTCTCATTGCTTTACACAGTTCTCGCAGTTTATTAGGAGTCAATAAGAAAACACTTTGGGAAACAGCACCCCCTCCACCCCCCCCTCCACGCCCCCTCCACCCACCCCCCACCCTCCACCCCCCCACCCCCCACCCCCTCCTCCTCCACCCCTGCTGACTTTCTATAAGTCTACGCACAGCTTTGCTTCTGCAGCCCAATGGAAGCACGTCTTGCCCTGGAGCACTGAAGGCTGATTTCTACCTCCACCTGCCTCTCCTGTGGATAACCCATAATATGGTGGCTGGGAGAGTTTAAACCTCAGATGGACGGACGCTTCAGCAGGCTGTCATGCTGTCTGGGTGAAGTTATATCTCAGTGTCTCACCGCTCTCTCTGCCTTCTCCCAACACTTCCCATTATGACCTCACAGTGATGATGTCAGCTCTGTCATCACCTTGCCCTCTGAAGGTCTCAGCTTCCATCTCACTTTAAGGTCAGTGTCCAGTAACCTTGAACCTGTGAACAGTCACTCACAGGCCCATAGGGAGACACCTCGAGAAGAGCACTGATACTCTCCCCACTCCAGCTCCTCTCTCCCCCTCTCTCTCACTCTCTCTCTCTCTCTCTCTCTCTCTATGTATCTATATATCTACTGCACCCCCCCCCTCTCTCTCCCTCTCTCTCTCTCTGTCTCTCTCCCTCTCTCTCACTCTCTCTCTCTCTCTCTCTATGTATCTATATATCTACTGCACCCCCCCCTCTCTCTCCCTCTCTCTCTCTCTGTCTCTCTCCCTCTCTCTCACTCTCTCTCTCTCTCTCTCTCTATGTATCTATATATCTACTGCACCCCCCCCCTCTCTCCCTCTCTCTCTCTCTCTCTCTCTCTCTCTCTCTCTCTCTCTCTCTCTCTGTCTCTCTGTCTATGGTTCACTCTACTTGTTCTCAAAGCTACCAAACATGCATGCTAAAGTTAACCATGTGACATTTTAGCACTATTATATTAATCTAAAGTTGCACAGAAGCCCCATGTGATCATGTGATCAACATTAAAGCACCAGATGATGATCGTGTTCGTGTCCATTATTAGAAGGGAATCCACTCATATTTTAGATATCAGATTATTCGCCTCTAAAAATCTTTTGTTATTTTTTTTCTCACCAACATTTGTAAAAAAAATAACAAAATAAAAAAATAAATCCCTCTTGGTTGCATGATTGACCATCCCTCTGGTGTTCAAAACCTTTTTTCATGATCCGATGCTGTCAGAGGTCTCTCATTTTAAGAGGACGTTTTTACCACCTCCTGTGGTGATTGACTGCAGTCTTACAATAAAGTAGTCTTCTAAATGTTCAAGGATTTATTCCAGGGTGAAGACTTACAAAGAGGCCCTAGAGGACGTACTCCGAGTCATGCTTGATCTTTGGTCGGTACTGGATTTGATCAACCTTGTTATAATGACCTAACACATTCCTTTTTACAATATGCAATATACAATATAATATGCACTCATACAATATGAGTGACAATAAAACAATTTCCTTTAAAAAAACAACTTCAAATCAAACAAATAGGGGCATACATG
Source organism: Argentina silus (assembly GCF_951799395.1). Classification (NCBI taxonomy): domain Eukaryota; kingdom Metazoa; phylum Chordata; class Actinopteri; order Argentiniformes; family Argentinidae; genus Argentina; species Argentina silus. The sequence continues at coordinate 652,487 of NC_139667.1, forward strand.
ACTATAACTTCTACCTCAGGACTCTATGCAACCACATTAGGGTTGTGAGCGTATTTACACATACACACAAACTATCATAAGAAGGCCTGAATGACACATCCCGAAGCAGAAGGAGGTAGCATTAAGAGATTAGAATGTAAAGAGAAGCTTTACAGGATGGAGAAAAGGACATCTGAGGGAGTATAGGACATCTGAGGGAGTATAGGACAAAGAAATTAAAGGTTTACACTTTATTGGAGGTATAGCTTTGTTATTATAAACAAACCAAAATATCGAGCATGAACATTTTTGACTTTAGCGTGAGATGAATGTGCCTCCATTCATTTGGGGGGGGGGGGGGGTGTTCTTCTAGGGTGTTTAAAGCGCCATCGCTCTCTGGCTGGATTAGGAGTTTGGAGAGCTATTATGAACGGTTTCTTAATGGGAGATGAAACACACTCACTTAAACCTGGCTGCTAAACTGGGTTTGAGGATGTGGGCTTCCCTTCCTGACAGATCATCAGCCTCAGGAGGAGACAGTCTGAGTGTGAAGGTTGTTGCTTATTCTGTTCTTTAAAGACACGCCCACAACTGTTCTCCTTTTCCCTCCACTGACTTTGAATGGAAGAACAGCAAACCTCTGGTCTCCAGATGAATATGTTCATATTCCAAGGTGAATATGTGTCTCATTGAGGTTTTACAATAGAGGATGATGTATAGTTTGATGTAGTGAAGGTTTGATTTCCTTGGAAAACTCTATATAGAACTGGTAATCCTAAAGGACATGAATGAAATCATACAAGACCTGACGGTAAATCCTCTGAAATTACGTACTACTGGAATACTGAATACCTGAAATGCTCCAAGCCTCTTAGAGTATGTCATCTTAGCTGTATCTCTGATATATCCATTCAAAAACAGACCTCTAACTCTATCCAAACTCCCAATCCAGCCAGAGAGCTGTTATGCATGGTCTTTTAATTACATTTACATTTTACATTTATGGCATTTAGCAGACGCCTTTATCCAAAGCGACTTACAACAAATACATTACTTAAACAATAATATGTTTAAGTAAGTGAATCATTTATCCATCAGTCATCATAAGACAAAGTAAGCAATGCTTAGACCAGGCAGTCTGGCAGTCACAATGCTAGAAGGTTTATTTTTTTATTTTTTATTTTTTTATTTTATTAACAGGAGAGAAACTTGTACAGGGTAGTGGGGGTGAAGAGGTCTTTAGGAGGGATGCTAAGATGTAATTGATGATAGATGACAAACCCCCAATCATTCTCTTCTGTCTGTCTGCTGCAATGTAATGACAAATGTTGTTTTCCTATTGAAGGGATACTTTCTGATGTAAACTGATGAAGTTACATGGAATGAGTCCCTATTGAACTTACATGGAAGCCTTATTGGTTACATGGAGTCCGTTACAGGTCCCCCCCCCCCTCCTCTCTCTCTCTCTCTCTCTCTCTCTCTCTCT
>NC_139667.1:654151-664151 GCF_951799395.1 Argentina silus
ACAACAGCTACCCAACATGCTGCCTGCTCTTCTTCTCCTGTTCTGCTGGTCTGTTACAGCAGGTAAGGCTCCCATACCTACGGTCATCTGCACCAAAACTACATCAGTATGCACTGTACTCACCAAAGACAGCCTGGCAAAGACACTGTAGATGCTTGTGTGTGTGTTGTGTTGTGTGGCGGGGAGGGGATCACACCAAAGACGTCTGCTTGTATCTGTTGGTAACTTTAATCTACGGTTTATCCTTAAGAACTTTGACAATTGACAAATGTAAAAGAAGTTAACAGGGTCGTATGTCACCTCCAATGCTTTGCAGAATCTTCCACCTCATCTCAGGTTACTGGTGTCCTGGAGATGAACTTCTCCCAGGGCGGTCCGGGTGGGTGGCGGTTGGCGACCCGGTCCAGGTGTCGTGTTACGCAGATGGACTGAGCATCAGCTGGAGCCGTTACCACCAGGACAGCGTGTCCTTGATCGTGCAGGACAACACTCTCTACATCGACCACGCCACCATGGAGGACGCTGGGAAATACACGTGTTTAGCTCACAAGCTGAGCTCAGCTCGGGCAGCATCCAGAAACAGCCTCGACATGATCCTGACTGTGGTTGGTAAGTGTCTCCTGTCAGATTCACGCTGTACAACAGATGTTCCCATACATTCCAAGCCGTTGTTGAAGTGCTGTGGAAGAGTAGGAGATGTTTTTGTAACTTTATTTGACGTTGTTAGTCTCTTTTAGAAGAGAGACCTGGCCAAAATAGCAGCACACAACGTTTTTTCACTCCCCCTCCTCCTCCTCCTCCTCCTCCTCCTCCTCTCCCCCTCCTCCTCCCCCTCCTCCTCCCCTCCCCTCCCCCTCCCCTCCCCTCCCTTCCCCTCTCCACCCCTCCTCCCCTCCTCCCCTCCTCCTCCTCCCCTCCCCCCTCCCCTCCACCTCCCCTCCTCCCCTCCCCTCCCTTCCCCTCTCCACCCCTCCTCCCATCCTCCTCCTCCTCCTCCCCTCCCCCCTCCCCCTCCACCTCCCCTCCTCCCCTCCCCACTCCCTCCTCCTCCCTCCCCTCCTCCCTCCTCCCTTTGCCCCCTCCTCCCCAGAGAGACTCTCTGTGAACGTTTCCGCCACTCCCAAGGCCCCAGTCACCATAGAGGGCTGCAGGGTCACCCTGCAGTGCCAGGCCAACCCCCCGTCCGCCTTTGTTAACTGGACCTGGTACCAGGCTGGACCAGGGCAGCTGGCAGGAGGTGCTGGGTCTGGGCCCAGAGCTGACCCTGAGCCGGGTTGAGCAGAGTGGGCAGTACCGGTGTTGGGTCTACAGCATGGTGGAGGGCCTCGCCCAGAACCAGTCCAGCCTCCCTCACACCGTCTACATCATCTCCTTGCCTGTGATGACTGGTTAGTAGTTCTCTCTTCTGATTGGCTGTGCTTGGCTTTGACTTCTCATGTGATTGGAGGCTGTTTTGACTTCCTCTCTGTGAAAGACAGAGAGGAGGTCCATAGGTTGAGGAACTTGAGTCAAGATTGGGAGAAACACTGGGATACGTCCATAGCAACCCTTCCATAGCAACCCTTCCATAGGTCACCTGGTCAAAGGAGCCTGTATCTCTAGATTATACAGTCTCTGGTGCCGTATAGAGTGGTGTATCTCTAGATTATACAGTCTCTGGTGCCATATAGAGTGGTGTATCTCTAGATTATACAGTCTCTGGTGCCGTATAGAGTGGTGTATCTCTAGATTATACAGTCTCTGGTGCCATATAGAGTGGTGTATCTCTAGATTATACAGTCTCTGGTGCCATATAGAGTGGTGTATCTCTAGATTATACAGTCTCTGGTGCCATATAGAGTGGTGTATCTCTAGATTATACAGTCTCTGGTGTCGTTGTCCCTTCAGCCGGTGTGTCTGTGGGCGTGGCAGCGTTGGTTCTGTCTCTACTGGCCTGGCTCCTGCTCTTCCTGGTTCTGCTGTGGTTCCGGAGGCCGAGAGCCAATGAGAGAGCAGCGCTACAGGACCTGACAGCCAATGATACGCTGGCTAAAGGTGGGTGGGTCATCAAAATGTGGCTAATGCAGAACATCCCACCTCTGGTTCAGAATCATTGGCTGGCTTTGTGAAGCGCAGGGATTTCTGACTGTTGCTGTTGTTTCAGTGTACTTGTCTTTACTTGTATTCTCAGGACTTACTGGACCTACAAAAGCACCAAAGTAAGTGTGTGTGTGTGTGTGTGTGTGTGTGTGTGTGTGTGTGTGTGTGTGTGTGTGTGTGTGTGTGTGTGTGTGTGTGTGTGTGTGTGTGTGTGTGTGTGTGTGTGTGTGTGTGTGTGTGCGTCCGTGTGTCAGTGCGTTTGTTTTTACATATCTTCTACTCGCGGTGGCATAAACAAAGTTGTTGCGACTTGTAGAGATATATACATGTAGAGATATATACATGTAGAGATATAAACATGTAGAGATATATACATGTAGAGATATATACATGTAGAGATATATACATGTAGAGATATATACATGTAGAGATATAAACATGTAGAGATATATACATGTAGAGATATATACATGTAGAGATATATACATGTAGAGATATATACATGTAGAGATATAAACATGTAGAGATATAAACATGTAGAGATATATACATGTTATAGTGTATTGACATGTTATAGTGTATTGACTGTATTGACATGTTATAGTGTATTGACATGTTATAGTGTATTGACATGTTATAGTGTATTGACTGTATTGACATGTTATAGTGTATTGACATGTACCACTACTAGGGGGATTGTCCCCCAGGCCGGGGACGGGGGTGAGGTCTACATGAACTGTGAGGACTCCAACAGAGTGTACAGCGACCTGAACCCTGCCTTCACCATGGAGGACAACGTCTACACCACCTTGGCCTGAGGGACCACCGGACCTCAGAGAAGAGGACCACAGACCTGAAGTAGACTGCTTCATAGAACCACATACAAATCAGAGACAGTTCCTCGTGTGTGTGTGTGTGTGTGTGTGTGTGTGTGTGTGTGTGTGTGTGTGTGTGTGTGTGTGTGTGTGTGTGTTGTTGTGTCAAGTAATTGAAGAATGCTAGTTTTAATTTACTTCAAAGTCTAATAAAATAGAGGTTTTAATAGTGTAAAATGTTCTCGTTTTTAATACATAACCCCTGAATTCACCATGGAAGGAGATCCAAGCTGTCATCAAAAATATGTTATTTTATTCTATACCATATTTAGGTACATTATAGCAGAAAGAAAGAATTGTACAAGAAATAAATAAATAACAATCCAATAAAGCAAGCATGTCAACAATAACAAAACCTCGGACCGTTCTTCAAGTTAAGAGTGTTTCTATATGACGCCGTTCCCTCATAGTCATACAGAAACCTGTTCACACAGGAAAACATCTCAATTTCACAACATTGCACTTTAGACTTGAATCATGTCCGAAGTCCCTGTACTGTAAATTCCACCCAGAAATTGCCCCGCAATTAAGTTCTACACAGATTCACAGTGCAATCGATCAACCGTATCAGGACATCTCAACTGACCAGAGACAGGACGGCATGGAGGTTCAAAACCTAATCAAGTGCAGTGGAAATACATATTATTTGTAAAATACTTGATCAGATTGTTTCATGACACAATGGAACCAAGAGGAATTGTCTTAAACGTGAAAGTAAAAACAAAACCTGATATTCAAAATAACTAAAAGCATGAACAGGCTCCAGCTTTAACAGTGGAGACACGTTCACGAACAACACAACTAACATCAACAGCAGATAAATCACACTAAGCATACTAAAACACATTCAGATACCTTGACATTTAAAAAAGTCATGTATTTAACCCAGGTTTGCTATTCTTACGTTTTTTTCATTCTATGTATTGATCTAGTGCTGGGGAGCTGGTGTGTGTTTGTGTTTGTGTTTGTTCCAATACACACATTCCTCATTCCATTCCATGCATTACAATGAGCTTGTCCTCCGATTTCTACCTCCACCAGCCTCCCCTGATCTAGTGCTTCTAGGGCTACGGTTCTTTACATCTTTCGTTTAAAGAAGCACCAGTTCCCGAAACCTCCGCTCAACTTCTGCTTTGCTAACCCTAACCCTAACCCTAACCCTATCTTATTTCACAAAGACGTGGTGAACAGATGAGTCACAAGTCTGTCCCAATGGGGGGATACACACGCTGAACAGTAACAGTTATTACTGTAATATGACAGTTGTCATAAACAAAAGACAAAAAGGAAGAGTCCGCAGAGAGGGAACGGAGGTCGGAGGTCGGAGGTCGGAGGTCGGAGGTCACTGATCGCCACTGAGGGTTTGTGAATAAATAAGCCACAGTATGTCTTTCTGCACTGTGCTGATTGTGCTTTGGGATGTTCATAGGTGGCTGTGACTGGATGGACACTTCCTGGGGATGTGGTTGATATTATCTCTCTGTGCAGAGTGTGAACTGTACTATACCCCCGCTACAGTGCATGTAGCGCAAGGGAGGCTGGTAGAGGTAGAAATCGGAGGACGGGCTCAATGATCCTGCCTCCGCCAGCCTCCCCTGGTGTAGCTGTAGCTTTGTCAGCCGAGTCCTACAGCCTCTGGTTGTCGCTGTGCGGACGGTGGCTCTGGTTGTCGCTGTGCGGACGGTGCCTCTGGTTGTCGCTGTGCGGACGGTGGCTCTGGTTGTCGCTGTGCGGACGGTGGCTCTGGTTGTCGCTGTGCGGACGGTGGCTCTGGTTGTCGCTGTGCGGACGGTGGCTCTGGTTGTCGCTGTGCAAACAGTGGCTCTGGTTCTTACTCTCCATGGACATGTGTGTGGTGGTGGTGTGTGAGCAGCCCTCGCCCCGGCCAATCCGCTTCAGGTGCCCCGCGATGTACCGCCGGAACTTACTGGTGGCGAAGAAGTAGACTACAGGATCCAGAAGGCAGTTCAGCCCCATCAGCATCAGGGTGACCTGGTGGAGGTCGTTGAGGCTCTGCCTGGTCTCGGCCCCCCACGCCGTGCTGCCCCACCCCTCCCTGATCTCCAGCACGGCCAGCGCCCAGGGCCCCTGCACCAGGTGGTGGGGCAGGAAGCACACCACGAACACCCCCACCACAGCACACAGCATCTGGAGGGCCCTGCGCTTCAAACCCTGGGGGGGGCCGGACCTGGAGGGCCCCGCGCCCAAGGTAGAGCGCTTCGCCGCCCTGAACGTGGAGCCCCCCAAGACCTGGCCGGGCCCCTGGACCAGGAGCGCCCGGGCGATCAGGAGGTTGCACACCACCACCAGGAGGAAGACCAGGAAGAACACGCCCACGATGACGAAGTGGATGGCGGCCACCGAGCGCTTCCCCGCGTCCTCGTCATGGTGGTAGCCCTCGAAGCAGCGGACCACGCCCCTTTCGTCGACCTGGATGCCCGGCTCCAGCAGGTAGGGCGTGGCCGTGGCGAGGGTCACCGTCCAGATGGCCACGCTCACCGCCACCCCCCGCCACCAGTGGTTGGAGGAGGCGGCTTGCAGGGGCCGCGTGATGGCCCAGTAGCGGTTGACGCTGATGGCGCCGAGGAAGAAGATGGAGCAGTAGGTGTTGATGAAGAAGAAGGAGCCCGTCACGCGGCACAGGAGGTCGCCGGAGACCCAGTTGCCATGGCGGCGGTAGTAGTCGACCCAGAAGGGGAGGGCGCAGACGAAGAGGAGGTCGGCCACGGTCAGGCTGCTCATGTAGATGCGGATCTCGTTCATGGCCTTGGTCTGGCGCAGGCTTCTGAGGACGAACAGGACGTAGCCATTGGCGACCAGGCCCAGGACGCACACAATCCCATAGAACCACGGGAAAAGGGTGTAGCGGAACTCGGAGTCCAGGAAGGTTCTGTTGCTTGGTGTTCCGGTTCCGTTGGTTGGCGTCCCCGAGGTCACGTCCATGGCTGGTTCAGGTGGTGATGCCAGGCTCTTCCTTTCTGGAAGAAAAACACATCATCATCACAGCCTCATAGTTCCTTCTGTCACAACAACAGTGAGGGGGCGAGGGAGAGAGAGAGAGAGAGAGAGAGAGAGAGAGAGAGATGAAGGGAGGGGGGAGAGAGAGAGAGAGAGAGGTGAAGGGAGGGGGGAGAGAGAGAGAGAGAGAGGTGAAGGGAGGGGGAGAGAGAGAGAGAGAGGTGAAGGGAGGGGGGAGAGAGAGAGAGAGAGAGGTGAAGGGAGGGGGAGAGAGAGAGAGAGAGAGATGAAGGGAGGGGGGAGAGAGAGAGAGAGAGAGAGATGAAGGGAGGGGGGAGAGAGAGAGAGAGAGAGGTGAAGGGAGGGGGAGAGAGAGAGAGAGAGAGAGAGGGAGGGGGGAGAGAGAGAGAGAGAGAGAGATGAAGGGAGGGGGGAGAGAGAGGTGAAGGGAGGGAGAGAGAGAGAGAGAGAGAGAGAGATGAAGGGAGGGGGGAGAGAGAGAGAGAGAGATGAAGGGAGGGAGAGAGAGAGAGAGAGAGAGAGAGAGGGAGGGAGGTACTGAGGGAGATAAGACACACATTTACATTTTCATTTACATTTTAGACATTTAGCAGATGCCTTTATCCAAAGCGACTTACAACAAGTACATTTGTCTAAAGTAAGTGAATCATCTATCCATCAGTCATCATAAGAAAAACAAATCTATGCTAGGACCAGGGGCCATGGACAGTCCCAATGCTAGAAGGATGACTATGTTTTGGTCATCTCAGTCAGATCTACATGTATCATAAACCTACTGCAACGCAATCATCAACCCAGGCCCACAGGAAGTGTGCAGACACAGTGGATGTGTCACCAGCCTTATTTGGTCTGTTTCCTGTAGGCTCTCTATCCTGTGTGAGATGATTGATCATCCCAGGAGCAGTCACACGTGATCACAACACTTCCTGCCAGTGTCACAACACTTCCTGCCAGTGTCACCACACTTCCCACCAGGGCCACAACACTTCCTGCTAGGGTCAGCGCCATTGAGTCAGATTGGTGACACTATGCAGTCAATAGAGGAAATTATTTGAATAAAAAATAAACTTTTGAACAGTTTACTGAGAAAACATTGAACATATACTGTATACCCTTTTTGCAATCACTGAATTGTAATTTCAATCTGTCTCTGAGTGGAAATGAGATGCTGCTGCCACTCCCTTTTCCAAGAAAAGGGAAAGGCAGGTTGTAACTTGAATTTTAACATACAACAGAAAGAAAAGGTATGTAGATATAGTTCAGCCCCGTACAGCGGAGGCCTTTCCCAAACAGACCATGTGGTGGTCTCTCTCTGACCCTCCTGTCTGGTGGTCTCTCTCTGACCCTCCTGTCCTGGTCAGAAGTATTGTGGTGGTCTCTCTCTGACCCTCCTGTCTGGTGGTCTCTCTCTGACCCTCCTGTCCTGGTCAGAAGTATTGTGGTGGTCTCTCTCTGACCCTCCTGTCTGGTGGTCTCTCTCTGACCCTCCTGTCCTGGTCAGAAGTATTGTGGTGGTCTCTCTCTGACCCTCCTGTCTGGTGGTCTCTCTCTGACCCTCCTGTCCTGGTCAGAAGTATTGTGGTGGTCTCTCTCTGACCCTCCTGTCTGGTGGTCTCTCTCTGACCCTCCTGTCTGGTGGTCTCTCTCTGACCCTCCTGTCCTGGTCAGAAGTATTGTGGTGGTCTCTCTCTGACCCTCCTGTCTGGTGGTCTCTCTCTGACCCTCCTGTCCTGGTCAGAAGTATTGTGGTGGTCTCTCTCTGACCCTCCTGTCTGGTGGTCTCTCTCTGACCCTCCTGTCCTGGTCAGAAGTATTGTGGTGGTCTCTCTCTGACCCTCCTGTCTGGTGGTCTCTCTCTGACCCTCCTGTCTGGTGGTCTCTCTCTGACCCTCCTGTCCTGGTCAGAAGTATTGTGGTGGTCTCTCTCTGACCCTCCTGTCTGGTGGTCTCTCTCTGACCCTCCTGTCCTGGTCAGAAGTATTGTGGTGGTCTCTCTCTGACCCTCCTGTCTGGTGGTCTCTCTCTGACCCTCCTGTCCTGGTCAGAAGTATTGTGGTGGTCTCTCTCTGACCCTCCTGTCTGGTGGTCTCTCTCTGACCCTCCTGTCTGGTGGTCTCTCTCTGACCCTCCTGTCCTGGTCTGAAGTATTGTGTGAGCCTCAATAGACCCTCTATCAGTCACTGGTGTCTACACATTTAGCTGATGTATTTTCCAACATTCATTATTCATTATTTCTCAGTAACCAGTATTGCATTATTAATTTATGCATACTGTGGATCAGTACATGTTTAAGACCACATAGACAGTTTAACAAATACTGGTTGCAGTGCTGACGTAAAGTATTCAGACCCCTTCAGTTTTTCCACATTTTGTTGTGTTATAGACTCAATTTAAAATGGATTAAATTAAAAGAATGTGCCATCCTAATCTACACAGTGTGTAATTGATTCCTAAGCAAATCAGAGACCCTATAAAAACACAGATATTAATTCCAAAATTACATGAACTATTATCCTTACATCACGATGGACTCAATTCAACTTATTGAGTGATTTGTTGATGTCATTTTTGCATTTTAGCTAATTTTAAGAGTGTCATAGCAAAGGGTCTGAATACTTACATACATTAGGTATTTCTTTATTTCAATTTTAATACGTTTACTGACATTTTTTGCTTTGACATTCTGGGGTATTATGTGTGGATTGATGGCAAATTCGCTTAATTTAACAAATTGTAACCTTCCTGTAGTGTTCAGGTCAAATCTGACCGATTTACAACTTTTCCTAAATCATAAATATTGTGTTTTTCATCTGATTGCCTCAAGACCTTATGTTTTCCTCCACACGAGACATTTGAACATCACTGGTGTCATCGCTGATCACCACTTTTGAGTGGTTTAGTCAACTTTGTCACACCTGTGGTGTTCCGGGTCTAAAATGCCCGCTATAGGAAATGAGTGGGTAATGAAATGTAAAAATACATACATACAATAGGAAAAAATACATAGAAATTTAGAAATACATTTTCAGTGTCTGTTCGTTGTATATTCATTGCAGTTATTCATGTTAACCACGAGCTGAAGACAGCTTAAAAAGGTGTTAAACTAAATTTGGTGATGACTTATGGGGGGGGGGGGTGATGAACACATAAAAAAAGGTTAAATTGAGTCTATAACAATAAAATGTGGAAAAAGTGAAGTGGCCTGAATACTTTCCGAAGGCACTGTATACCACATGCAATACCAGCTGTCCACCATATAGACATATTAAAATGAAGAGATTCATAGATTACCTACAGTACATCAACATCAATGCAGAGCACCTGGCGTGAAGATCTAATGCACTACAGGTTGCCAAAGCAATGCAAATGTGCCCTCTCTGTACCATGGTAGGCTAAGCAAGTATACACTGTATACAGTTGGTTACCTGTTCCCACAAAATGGTTGTTGACTATTTAAAAGAGAAATCGTTACAACCGTTACAAAAAAAAGTATCTAAATAAGACAACCAAGAGGAAGGAAAGAATAGGTACTTACTGTGCGAGACTCTTGCGCGCACTGTCACTCTCTAGGGCTGCCTTTTCGAAAACAACCGTCGTTTGAAATATAAGTAAACCTATACGTTATAAGTGAACACAATTTCACATAATAATTGTGGACATTTAAGAAGTAAACGATCAAAACGAATCTAAAGTGAATGCGAGGAGAGCGCTGGGTTCTGGGGCGCGGACAGAGGCAGCGAGAAGTCGTCTGACAGCAGATCAGATCAGATCAGATCAGATCAGATCAGGTCGGAGGTGTGACTCTCTGGGGGAAACCCTGAGTGGCACAATTCAGAAGATCACGGAATTCAGCTTTCACTCATGCTTGGTACTCACGCATTGGTAAACTATTGAAAGGCTTTGTTTTTAGGAGAGTGGATCTCAACAAATCATACATCTATTTCGTTTTTGTGGACTTCATAGTCACAAATAGTTTGGCTGCAATGCGCAACTTTAATTAAAAAATGTAGTATGTTATTTTATTATATTGAATAAGAATTCTATTTGACACTGAAAAGAGATAACTT
>NC_139667.1:676651-681226 GCF_951799395.1 Argentina silus
AATTTACAATCCCTTCCTTTTTAGGACAAAACCATAGCCTGGTAGAAACACTGACACGGTTCCGTTTAAACAGAGTTCTAGGAATATGCCCGCTTTCTTTATTCTCGTCCGGAGTTCAGCTTCAGGGCTGCCTCTTATTCCCCGGCTAGACTTCCTCCAACCCCGGAGAGGCGGGTCCGTGTAGCCGGGAAGGCGTTCTTTCTGCGGTCAGACTCCGCGTAGTCACACAAGGGGTGGGACCTCCGGCCGAAGGAAAACCTACCTTTCTCATTGTTAGAGACACGGAGGAATGTGCTGCTCTGATCCCGCAGCGCAGGGAGGGGAATAGAGAGAAGAAACGAGAGAGAGAGAGAGAGAGTGGAATAGAGCGAGAGAGAGAAAGGGAGAGAAGGAGAGAGAGAGAAAGAAAAAACCCTCTCCCGACTCCCGCTGTTGTACCAGAAGAATCTGAGAAAGAACTTGTGTTCCAGCCTGGAGTCATCTTGACGGGACTCACTCTTCCAAACGGACCGAATGGTTTTTCGGGATTATCGCAACTGTTTTCCCATGGAAAGGTAGGTGAATATGGGGGGTGATTTGTTTGAAATTGATTAGGGATTACGTTAACGGTGCTGCTGTGGGGCTTCCTGAGCTCGGTACAGGCGGACTGCATAACTCCCGAACTGCGGCAAGTTTTCTCCCCTCCTCCCCCCTCCTCCTCCTCCTCCTCCCCCCTCCTGTTCTGCTGGCTGCCGAGCCGCAGCCAAAAGGAAGCCCCCTTCAAACACCGGATTGCGGCTAAAATCAGGTGGTAAAACGTAACGGATCGAACTTCACGGTCATATCGCTGCCGCCTACTCGGGTGTTTTCAGGTATTTTGAGCTATTTAATCACGATTCATGTACGGTGAGAGAATTTTGAGGATCTTGATTTCGTGGAGCAGAGTTCGCATTTCTACCGCTTGCACGGCAGCGGCCGCAGTGTGCCGCGGAAGTTGTTTTTTCGGTTCTTTTTCTGTCTGCGAAGGGAAAGTTGCGGTGATTCCTGTTACGTTGTAGCAAACAAACATCATTTAATTGTATCATAACACGTAGCCTGCTAGATCGACTGTAGAGGCTCTGCCGTCCTCTGCCTCTGTTCTCCGGGACGTCTGGAATGGGTTTGAGAACAGGAAAAGACATGTTTTCCTTCAGAACAATGTAGCTATTTCCAACTGGATCGGGAGTTCGGTACTGATATTTTTTTTCAAAAGGTAAACATTTATTTTTTATTCAATGGTATTTAGCCGCGTCTCCCATGTCACCTTGGTGATAAGCCTATGATTGATCAAAAATGATTAGTTCTTAAATAACCAAAAGTAAACGTAGGTAAAGGCAGATGTATTTCAATAACCGTGCTATTTTATGAACAGTTTCTATTCATTTATGATATCTATTTATATGCAATATGGTATTTTATGAACAGTTTCTGTTATTGACAGTTAGACAATCCCTCTCACGTTGACGGCCATGACAGAACACCGTCTTCATCTTGACCTCCGGTGATTCAGACTACACCTTGTTGTCAGTGGGCCCGGAATGACGAACCTTTACAGACAGATAGACATCTCCAATTTGACACGGCCTCCACCGCTAATTCCTCCGTTTACATCCTCTTCACATGAGCAGGGAGTTGGGACTTAGTTGGATTTGGCCTAACCCTTCCTTCAGCTTTGATCTCTCTACCCCAGGAGAACTATGGGCTGTGGGCATCTCTCTCTCTCTCTCTCTCTCTCTCTCTCTCTCTCTCTCTCTCTCTCTCTCTCTCTCTCTCTCTCTCTCTCTCTCTCTGGGCTGTATACAGTAGTCAGGAGGCCTGCCTTAACACAGCAACATAGCACCTGGGATATATCTAAAAGTGTGTGTGTGTGTGTGTGTGTGTTAGCGTGTGTATGTATGTTAGTCTTTGTGCATGCATGCGTGTGTGTGTGTTAGCGTGTGTGTAGGTATGTTAGTCTGTGTGCGTGTGTGTGTGTGTTAGCGTGTGTGTATGTATGTTAGTCTGTGTATGTGTGTGTGTGTGTGTGTGTGTGTGGATGCCAGTGTCAGGTGGCAAGGGTGTGGAGCCCCTGGAGGTTTATTGTGTGTGTGTGTGTGTGTGTGTGTGTGTGTGTGTGTGTGTGTGTGTGTGTGTGTGTGTGTGTGTGTGTGTGTGTGTGTGTGTGTGTGTGTGTGTGTGCCAGAAGGAATGAGGTGAAACGCTGAGCCAGAACAGAGAGGCTCCCCAGATGTGTCAGTGGTAGCAGGCTAGCAGCCCTGGCGGTAGCAGCAGTGGAATAGTGATCAGGCAGGTGGGGGCCAGTAAAGCAGGGAGGGAGGGAGGAGGGAGGGGAGAGGGAGGGGGGGAGAGAGAGGGATCTGCCTTGACCTGTTTCACACATGAAGGCAGATCACTGGTGGCTTTCCAGTAAGTCCAGAGCCAGCTACCTGCTGCTGCTACTGCTACCCAACCCCTCTTTGTCACACTCACTCACACACACACACACACACCACACACACACACACACACACACACACCTGCTGTCTCTCTCTGTCTCTCTCTCTCTCCTGATGGAGGGAACAACACACACACACACACACACACACACACACACACACACACACACAGCAAGTCTGGAGCTGTGAGATGCACAGCTGTGTGTGCCAGGGTTTATCTGAAGTTCACCACACAGTGTGTGTGTGTGTGTGTGTGTGTGTGTGTGTGTGTGTGTGTGTGTGTGTGTTGTTTCTTGGAGACCTTCCACCTATAGGCTTGTATACTTACTGTTAGCGAATCGGATGTAATGTAGCATCTTCTGGTCACTGGTTAGGCCTCTGTACTGGTGGAGGTAGAAATCGGAGAACGGCCTCATTGTCATTCATGGAACAGAATGAGGAACGGTATCAAACACATCCCTTCCCTGTTCTACTCATCTTCTAGTGCTTTTCCCCTCTGGGTCAGGGTCAGGGTCAGGGTCAGGGTCAGGGTTAGGCCCTTTATGAGTGCATGTGGGTCCTGTAGTTGTTGTTAGCGAACCCGGCCCGGCCCAGAACCCAGTTCCCAGGAACCCTCCTCCTCTGTTGACTCTACAGGAGCGCTCGTGATCTGAATGAGTTCAAAGGTCGTTTTAACAACCAGACATCGAAGGCGGAGGACAACGCCAGTGCGCGGCGAGGCCAAGTGTGTCGTCCGTCTGCGCAAAGTCATGGTTCCCCCTCTCCTCCTCTCCTGTTTACGACCTCTGGAGCGGCCTGTGATTGGTTTTCCATGCGGTGGAACCGGCGTGGGGGGAGCCGACATCTGGCGAGACCAGAGGCTGATCATTATGGGTGTCCAGTAAGGGTCATTATCAGACTATACGAGGGTACTCAGGGATTAGACCGTGCCGAAATGACTAGTCTGGGGGGATTAAATTGGAAATTGCGGTTTTTCAGCCTCCCCTGCGATTCAGACCACTGACTAGGGCCGACCAGGACGGCGAAGACGTAGAGAAGAAACTGCCCCAGCGCCGGTGTCGGAGGTAGAGCCGTAATGGCCGCCGAGGAGAGGAGAGGAGAGGAGAGGAGAGGAGAGGAGAGGAGAGGAGAGGAGAGGAGAGGAGAGGATGGGGCTCGGTGCTGTTTGGAGGGAAACACGTTGACTTTAGAGCCCGTCCCTCATCCCTCGTCCCTCGTCCGAATAGCAGCCATGACGACCCAGAGAGGATGAGGTTGCAGGGTTTGAATAGGACCTCCCTGAAATAGCCCATGTGAATCATAACTGGGTTGTGTAAAGCATACACACAGGCACACACACACACACACACACATTTATTGTGATAATGTAATAAGGGCTTCAGTTATCCGGGACGGGCTGGTTGTGTTGACGCTGTGCTGGCCAGCTGGACCCTGCTGTCTGAACGGCTGCAAGGGGAATAGAGTGCGTGCGCTGTGCGTGTGCGTGCGTGCGTGTGTGCGTGCGTGCGTGCGGTGTATGTGAGATTAACAAGGTTATAAATGCCTCTTGAGTCTCTATGGCGTGGCGGCTATGCTAACACTGGCTATGCTAACACTGGCTGTGCCTGTTGGCCATTGCCTCTTGGCTTGTGTTTATTGCTGTGTTTTCCTGCTGTGTGACCCTCCCCCCCCCCCCTCCCCCCTCTCCCCCCTCTCCCCCCCTGCCTGCCAGGCTTTTATCAGCGCCTGGTGGGTCAGAGGGCTTGACTTCTGTGATTTCAGCTGGAACTCAGACCACTTGTGCTCTGTTTGCTGTACTGCTCTGTCTCAACACACACAGGCACACACACACACATACACACACACACACACACACAGGCGCGCACACACACACATCCGACACACACACACAACCACACACACACACACACACACACACACACAGGCGCGCACACACACACATCCGACACACACACACACACCCACACACACACACACACAGTGCTGTGTGTCTATACTGCTCCCAGCTATACATTGATCTGTCATCAGATCCTTGAGAGAGAGTGTGACTGTGAGTGTCAGTAAGCTCACACACACACGCACACACACACACACACCCACACACACGCACACATACACTCCC